>NC_069500.1:1135998919-1136296419 GCF_027579735.1 Bombina bombina
GTATGTGTACTGTGTGTGTGTGTTTTGTATGAGAGTATGTATAGTGTGTGTTTTGTATGAGTGTATGTGTACTGTGTGTGTGTGTTTTGTATGAGAGTTTGTGTACTGTGTGTGTGTGTATATATGTGTGTGTGTTTTGTATGAGAGTATGTGTAGTGTGTGTGTGTTTTGTAAGAGAGTATGTGTACTGTGTGTGTTTTGTATGAGAGTATGTGTTTTGTATTAGTGTATGTGTACTGTGTGTGTGTTTTGTATGAGAGTATGTGTACTGTGTATGGTTTGTATGAGAGTATGTGTTTTGTATGAGAGTGAGTATGTGTACTGTGTGTTTTGTATGAGAGTATGTGTACTGTGTGTGTGTGTGTTTTGTATGAGAGTATGTATAGTGTGTGTTTTGTATGAGAGTATGTGTACTGTGTGTGTGTGTGTGTTTTGTATGAGTACTTTGTTTGTTTTGTATGAGTGTGTGTGTGTTTTGTATGAGAGTATGTGTACTGTGTGTGTGCGCGTTTTGTATGAGAGTATGTGTACTGTGTGTGTGCGCGTTTTGTATGAGAGTATGTGTACTGTGTGTGTGCGTTTTGTATGAGAGTATGTGTACTGTGTTTTGTATGAGAGTATGTGTAGCGTGTGTGTTTTGTATGAGAGTATGAGTACTGTATGTGTGTGTTTTGTATGAGAGTATGTGTGTTTTGTATGAGAGTATGTGTACTGTGTGCTTTGTATGAGAGTATGTGTACTGTGTGCTTGCGTTTTGTATGAGAGTATGTGTACTGTGTGCGTGCGTTTTGTATGAGAGTATGTGTACTGTGTGCGTGCGTTTTGTATGAGAGTATGTGTACTGTGTGTTTTTGTATGAGAGTATGTGTACTGTGTGTGTTTTGTATGAGAGTATGTGTACTGTGTGTTTTGTATGAGAGTATGAGTACTGTATGTGTGTGTTTTGTATGAGAGTATGTGTGTTTTGTATGAGAGTATGTGTACTGTGTGCGTGTGTGTTTTATATGAGTGTATGTGTAGCGTGTGTGTTTTGTATGAATGTATGTGTACTGTGTGTGTGTTTTGTATGAGAGTATGTATAGTGTGTGTTTTGTATGAGAGTATGTGTGGTTTGTGTGTGTTTTGTATGAGTGTATGTGTACGAGAGTATGTATAGTGTGTGTATTGTATGAGTGTATGTGTACTGTGTGTGTGTGTGTTTTGTATGAGAGTATGTATAGTGTGTGTTTTGTATGAGAGTATGTGTACTGTGTGTGTGTGTGTGTTTTGTATGAGAGTATGTGTACTGTGTTGTGTGCGCGTTTTGTATGAGTGTATGTGTACTGTGTGTGTGCGCGATTTGTATGAGAGTATGTGTACTGTGTGTGTGTGCGTTTTGTATGAGAGTATGTGTACTGTGTTTTGTATGAGAGTATGTGTAGCGTGTGTGTTTTGTATGAGAGTATGAGTACTGTATGTGTGTGTTTTGTATGAGAGTATGTGTGTTTTGTATGAGAGTATGTGTTACTGTGTGCTGTGCGTTTTGTATGAGTACTGTATGTTGTGTGTTTTGTATGAGAGTATGTGTGTTTTGTATGAGAGTATGTGTACTGTGTGTGTTTTGTTATGAGAGTATGTGTACTGTGTGTGTGTTTTGTATGAGAGTATGTGTACTGTGTGTGTATTTTGTATGAGAGTATGTATAGTGTGTGTTTTGTATGAGAGTATGTATAGTGTGTGTTTTGTATGAGAGTATGTATAGTGTGTGTTTTGTATGAGTGTATGTGTACTGTGTGTGTGTGTGTTTTGTATGAGAGCATGTGTACTGTGTGCGTGTTTGCTTTGTACGAGAGTATGTATAGTGTGTGTATTGTATGAGTGTATGTGTACTGTGTGTGTGTGTGTTTTGTATGAGAGTATGTATAGTGTGTGTATTGTATGAGTGCATGTGTACTGTGTGTGTGTGTGTGTGTTTTGTATGAGTACTTTGTTTGTTTTGTATGAGTGTGTGTGTACTGTGTGTGTTTTGTATGAGAGTATGTGTACTGTGTGTGTGCGCGTTTTGTATGAGAGTATGTGTACTGTGTGTGTGCGCGTTTTGTATGAGAGTATGTGTACTGTGTGTGTGCGTTTTGTATGAGAGTATGTGTACTGTGTTTTGTATGAGAGTATGTGTAGCGTGTGTGTTTTGTATGAGAGTATGAGTACTGTATGTGTGTGTTTTGTATGAGAGTATGTGTGTTTTGTATGAGAGTATGTGTACTGTGTGCGTGCGTTTTGTATGAGAGTATGAGTACTGTATGTGTGTGTTTTGTATGAGAGTATGTGTGTTTTGTATGAGAGTATGTGTACTGTGTGTGTTTTGTATGAGAGTATGTGTACTGTGTGTGTATTTTGTATGTGAGTATGTATAGTGTGTGTTTTGTATGAGAGTATGTATAGTGTGTGTTTTGTATGAGAGTATGTGTGGTTTGTGTGCGTTTTGTATGAGTATGTGTACTGTGTGTGTGTTTTGTATGAGAGTATGTATAGTGTGTGTTTTGTATGAGAGTATGTGTACTGTGTGTGTGTGTGTGTTTTGTATGAGAGTATGTGTAGTGTGTGTGTGTGTTTTGTATGAGAGTATGTGTAGTGTGTGTGTGTTTTGTATGAGAGTATGTGTAGTGTGTGTGTTTTGTATGAGAGTATGTGTAGTGAGTGTGTGTTTTGTATGAGAGTATGTGTACTGTGTGTGTGTGTTTTATATGAGAGTATGTGTAGTGTGTGTGTGTGTTTTATATGAGAGTATGTGTACTGTGTGCTTTGTATGAGAGTATGTGTAGCGTGTGTGTTTTGTATGAGAGTATGAGTACTGTATGTGTGTGTTTTGTATGAGAGTATGTGTGTTTTGTATGAGAGTATGTGTACTGTGTGTGTGCGCGTTTTGTATGAGAGTATGTGTACTGTGTGTGTGTTTTGTATGAGAGTATGTATAGTGTGTGTTTTGTATGAGAGTATGTGTGGTTTGTGTGTGTTTTGTATGAGAGTATGTGTACTGTGTGTGTGTGTTTTGTATGAGAGTATGTGTAGTGTGTGTTCTATATGAGAGTATGTGTAGTGTGTGTGTGTGTGTGTTTTATATGAGAGTATGTGTACTGTGTGCTTTGTATGAGAGTATGTGTAGCGTGTGTGTTTTGTATGAGAGTATGAGTACTGTATGTGTGAGTTTTGTATGAGAGTATGTGTGTGTTTGTATGAGAGTATGTGTACCTACTGTGTGCGTGCGTTTTGTATGAGAGTATGTGTACTTTGTATGAGAGTATGTGTACTGTGTGTGTTTTGTATGAGAGTATGAGTACTGTATGTTTGTGTTTTGTATGAGAGCATGTGTGTTTTGTATGAGAGTATGTGTACTGTGTGTGTGTGTTTTGTATGAGAGTATGTATAGTGTGTGTTTTGTATGAGAGTATGTATAGTGTGTGTTTTGTATGAGAGTATGTATAGTGTGTGTTTTGTATGAGAGTATGTGTGGTTTGTGTGTGTTTTGTATGAGTGTATGTGTACGAGAGTATGTATAGTGTGTGTATTGTATGAGTGTATGTGTACTCTGTGTGTGTGTTTTGTATGAGAGTATGTATAGTGTGTTTTGTATGAGAGTATGTATAGTGTTTGTTTTGTATGAGTGTGTGTTGTACTGTGTGTGTTTTGTATGAGAGTATGTGTACTGTGTGTGTGTGTTTTGTATGAGAGTATGTATAGTGTGTGTTTTGTATGAGAGTATGTATAGTGTGTGTTTTGTATGAGAGTATGTGTGGTTTGTGTGTGTTTTGTATGAGTGTATGTGTACGAGAGTATGTATAGTGTGTGTTATTGTATGAGTGTATGTGTACTGTGTGTGTGTGTTTTGTATGAGAGTATGTATAGTGTGTTTTGGTATGAGTATTTTGTGGTTTGTTTTGTATGAGTGTGTGTGTACTGTGTGTGTTTTGTATGAGAGTATGTGTACTGTGTGCGTTTTGTATGAGAGTATGTGTACTGTGTGTGTGTGCGTTTTGTATGAGAGTATGTGTACTGTGTGTGTGCGCGTTTTGTATGAGAGTATGTGTACTGTGTGCTTTGTATGAGAGTATGTGTAGCGTGTGTGTTTTGTATGAGAGTATGAGTACTGTATGTGTGTGTTTTGTTTGAGAGTATGTGTGTTTTGTATGAGAGTATGTGTACTGTGTGTGTTTGTATGAGAGTATGTGTACTGTGTGCGTACGTTTTGTATGAGAGTATGTGTACTGTATGCGTGCGTTTTGTATGAGAGGATGTGTAGTGTGTGCTTTGTATGAGAGTATGTGTAGCGTGTGTGTTTTGTATGAGAGTATGAGTACTGTATGTGTGTGTTTTGTATGAGAGTATGTGTGTTTTGTATGAGAGTATGTGTACTGTGTGTGCTTTGTATGAGAGTATGTGTACTGTGTGTGTGTTTTGTATGAGAGTATGTATAGTGTGTGTTTTCTATGGCCTAGATTTGGAGTTCGGCGGTAATAGGGCTGTTAACGCTCCGCGGGCTTTTTTCTGGCCGCACCATAAATTTAACTCTGGTATCGAGAGTTTAATCAAATGCTGCGTTAGGCTCCAAAAAAGGAGCGTAGAGCATTTTTACCGCAAATGCAACTCTCGATACCAGAGTTGCTTACGGACGCGGCCGGCCTCAAAAACGTGCTTGTGCACGATTCTCCCATAGGGAAACAATGGGGCTGTTTGAGCTGAAAAAAAACCTAACACCTGCAAAAAAAGCAGCGTTCAGCTCCTAACGCAGCCCCATTGTTTCCTATGGGGAAACACTTCCTACGTCTGCACCTAACACCCTAACATGTACCCCGAGTCTAAACACCCCTAACCTTACACTTATTAACCCCTAATCTGCCGCCCCCCGCTATCGCTGACCCCTGCATATTTTTTTTAACCCCTAATCTGCCGCTCCGTAAACCGCCGCAACCTACGTTATCCCTATGTACCCCTAATCTGCTGCCCTAACATCGCCGACCCCTATATTATATTTATTAACCCCTAATCTGCCCCCCTCAACGTCGCCGACACCTGCCTACACTTATTAACTCCTAATCTGCCGAGCGGACCTCACCGCTACTATAATAAATGTATTAAACCCCTAAAGCTAAGTCTAACCCTAATACTAACACCCCCCTAAGTTAAATTAATTTAAATCTAACGAAATAAATTAACTCTTATTAAATAACTTATTCCTATTTAAAGCTAAATACTTACCTGTAAAATAAATCCTAATATAGCTACAATATAAATTATAATTATATTATAGCTATTTTAGGATTAATATTTATTTTACAGGCAACTTTGTAATTATTTTAACCAGGTACAATAGCTATTAAATAGTTAAGAACTATTTAATAGTTACCTAGTTAAAATAATAACAAATTTACCTGTAAAATAAATCCTAACCTAAGATATAATTAAACCTAAACACTACCCTATCAATAAATTAATTAAATAAACTACCTACAATTACCTACAATTAACCTAACACTACACTATCAATAAATTAATTAAACACAATTGCTACAAATAAATACAATTAAATAAACTAGCTAAAGTACAAAAAATAAAAAAGAACTACCGTAAGTTACAAAAAATAATAAAATATTTACAAAACATAAGAAAAATATTACAACAATTTTAAAGCTAATTACACCTACTCTAAGCCCCCTAATAAAATAACAAAGCCCCCCAAAATAAAAAATTCCCTACCCTATTCTAAATTAAAAAAGTTACAATCTCTTTTACCTTACCAGCCCTGAACAGGGCCCTTTGCGGGGCATGCCCCAAGGATTTCAGCTCTTTATGCCTGTAAAAAAAAACCATACCATACCCCCCCCAACATTACAACCCACCACCCCCATACCCCTAATCTAACCCAAACCCCCCTTAAATAAACCTAACACTAAGCCCCTGAAGATCTTCCTACCTTGTCTTCACCATCCAGGTATCACCGATCCGTCCTGGCTCCAACATCTTCATCCAACCCAAGCGGGGGTTGGCGATCCATCATCCGGTGCTGAAGAGGTCCAGAAGAGGCTCCAAAGTCTTCCTCCTATCCGCTAGAAGAGGACATCCGGACCGGCAAACATCTTCTCCAAGCGGCATCTTCACTCTTCTTCCATCCGGTGCGGCGCGGGTCCATCTTGAAGCAGGCGACGCGGATCCATCCTCTTCTTCCGTTGTCTCCCGACGAATGACGGTTCCTTTAAGGGACGTCATCCAAGAGGGCGTCCCTCGAATTCCGATTGGCTGATAGGATTCTATCAGCCAATCGGAATTAAGGTAGGAATTTCTGATTGGCTGATGGAATCAGCCAATCAGAATCAAGTTCAATCCGATTGGCTGATCCAATCAGCTTGAGCTCGCATTCTATTGGCTGATCGGAACAGCCAATAGAATGCGAGCTCAATCTGATTGGCTGATTGGATCAGCCAATCGGATTGAACTTGATTCTGATTGGCTGATTCCATCAGCCAATCAGAAAATTCCTACCTTAATTCCGATTGGCTGATAGAATCCTATCAGCCAATCGGAATTCGAGGGACGCCATCTTGGATGACGTCCCTTAAAGGAACCGTCATTCGTCGGGAGACAACGGAAGAAGAGGATGGATCCGCGTCGCCTGCTTCAAGATGGACCCGCTCCGCACCGGATGGAAGAAGATTGAAGATGCCGCTTGGAGAAGATGTTTGCCGGTCCGGATGTCCTCTTCTTGCCGGATAGGAGGAAGACTTTGGAGCCTCTTCTGACCTCTTCAGCACCGGATGATGGATCGCCAACCCCGCTTGGGTTGGATGAAGATGTTGGAGCCAGGACGGATCGGTGAACCTGGTATGGTGAAGACAAGGTAGGAAGATCTTCAGGGGCTTAGTGTTAGGTTTATTTAAGGGGGGTTTGGGTTAGATTAGGGGTATGTGGGTGGTGGGTTGTAATGTTGGGGGGGGTATGGTATGTTTTTTTTACAGGCAATAGAGCGGAATCCTTGGGGCATGCCCCGCAAAGGGCCCTGTTCAGGGCTGGTAAGGTAAAAGAGATTGTAACTTTTTTAATTTAGAATAGGGTAGGGAATTTTTTATTTTGGGGGGCTTTGTTATTTTATTAGGGGGCTTAGAGGTAGGTGTAATTAGTTTAAAATTGTTGTAATATTTTTCTTATGTTTGTAAATATTTTATTATTTTTTGTAACTTAGTTCTTTTTTATTTTTTGTACTTTAGCTAGTTTATTTAATTGTATTTATTTGTAGCAATTGTGTTTAATTAATTTATTGATAGTGTAGGGTTAGGTTAATTGTAGGTAATTGTAGGTAGTTTATTTAATTAATTTATTGATAGGGTAGTGTTAGGTTTAATTATATCTTAGGTTAGGATTTATTTTACAGGTAAATTTGTTATTATTTTAACTAGGTAACTATTAAATAGTTCTTAACTATTTAATAGCTATTGTACCTGGTTAAAATAATTACAAAGTTGCCTGTAAAATAAATATTAATCCTAAAATAGCTATAATATAATTATAATTTATATTGTAGCTATATTAGGATTTATTTTACAGGTAAGTATTTAGCTTTAAATAGGAATAAGTTATTTAATAAGAGTTAATTTTTTCGTTAGATTTAAATTATATTTAACTTAGGGGGGTGTTAGTGTTAGGGTTAGACTTAGCTTTAGGGGTTAATCAATTTATTAGAATAGCGGTGAGCTCCGGTCGTCAGATTAGGGGTTAATAATTGAAGTTAGGTGTTGGCGATGTTAGGGAGGGCAGATTAGGGGTTAATACTATTTATGATAGGGTTAGTGAGGCGGGTTAGGGGTTAATAAGTGTAGGCAGGTGTCGGCGACGTTGAGGGGGGCAGATTAGGGGTTAATAACTATAATATAGGGGTCGGCGGTTGTTAGGGGGTAGCAGATTAGGGGGTACATAGGGATAACGTAGGTGGCGGCGCTTTGCGGTCGGAAGATTAGGGGTTAATTATTTTAAGTAGCTGGCGGCGACGTTGTGGGGGGCAGGTTAGGGGTTAATAAATGTAATACAGGGGTCGGCGGGGTTAGGGGCAGCAGATTAGGGGTACATAAGTATAACGTAGGTGGTGGTCGGCAGATTAGGGGTTAAAAATTTTTAATCGAGTGGCGGCGGTGTGGGGGGACCTCGGTTTAGGGGTACATAGGTAGTTTATGGGTGTTAGTGTACTTTAGGGTACAGTAGTTAAGAGCTTTATGAACCGGCGTTAGCCAGAAAGCTCTTAACTCCTGCTATTTTCAGGCGGCTGGAATCTTGTCGTTAGAGCTCTAACGCTCACTTCAGAAACGACTCTAAATACCAGCGTTAGAAAGATCCCATTGAAAAGATAGGCTACGCAAATGGCGTAGGGGGATCTGCGGTATGGAAAAGTCGCGGCTGAAAAGTGAGCGTTAGACCCTTTAATCACTGACTCCAAATACCAGCGGGCGGCCAAAACCAGCGTAGGAGCCCTCTAACGCTGGTTTTGACGGCTACCGCCGAACTCCAAATCTAGGCCTATGAGAGTATGTGTGGTTTGTGTGTGTTTTGTATGAGTATGTGTACTGTGTGTGTGTGTTTTGTATGAGAGTATGTGTAGTGTGTGTGCTTTGTATGAGTGTATGTGTAGTGTGTGTGTTTTATATGAGAGTATGTACTGTGTGTGTTTTGTATGAGAGTATGTGTACTGTGTGTGTGTTTTGTATGAGAGTATGTATAGTGTGTGTTTTGTATGAGAGTATGTGTGGTTTGTGTGTGTTTTGTATGAGTATGTGTACTGTGTGCGTGTGTTTTGTATGAGAGTATGTATAGTGTGTGTGTTTTGTATGAGAGTATGTATAGTGTGTGTTTTGTATGAGAGTATGTGTACTGTGTGTGTGTTTTGCATGAGAGTATGTGTGTGTGTGTGTGTTTTGTATGAGAGTATGTATATTGTGTGTGTTTTATATGAGAGTATGTGTACTGTGTGTGTGTGCGCGTTTTATATGAGAGTATGCGTACTGTGTGTGTTTTGTATGAGAGTATGTGTACTGTGTGTGTGTGTTTTGTATGAAAGTATGTGTACTGTGTGTGTGTGTTTTATATGAGAGTATGTGTACTGTGTGTGTGTTTTGTATGAGAGTATGTGTACTGTGTGTGTTTTTGTATGAGAGTATGTGTAGTGTGTGTTTTGTATGAGAGTATGAGTACTGTATGTGTGTGTTTTGTATGAGAGTATGTGTGTTTTATATGAGAGTATGTGTACTGTGTGTGTGTTTTGTATGAGAGTATGTATAGTGTGTGTTTTGTATGAGAGTATGTATACTGTGTGTGTGTGAGTTTTGTATGAGAGAATGTGTAGTGTGTGTGTGTTCTATATGAGGTATGTGTAGTGTGTGTGTGTGTGTTTTATATGAGAGTATGTGTACTGTGTGCTTTGTATGAGAGTATGTGTAGCGTGTGTGTTTTGTATGAGAGTATGAGTACTGTATGTGTGTGTTTTGTATGAGAGTATGAGTACTTGTATGTGTGTGTTTTGTATGAGAGTATGTGTGTTTTGTATGAGAGTACTGTGTGTGTTTTGTTATGAGAGTATGTATAGTGTGTGTTTTGTATGAGAGTATGTATAGTGTGTGTTTTGTATGAGAGTAAGTATAGTGTGTGTTTTGTATGAGAGTAAGTATAGTGTGTGTTTTGTATGAGAGTAAGTATAGTGTGTGTTTTGTATGAGAGTAAGTATAGTGTGTGTTTTGTATGAGAGTATGTGTGGTTTGTGTGTGTTTTGTATGAGTGTATGTGTACTGTGTGTGTGTTTTGTATGAGAGTATGTATAGTGTGTGTTTTGTATGAGAGTATGTGTACTGTGTGTTTGTTTTGTATGAGAGTATGTGTAGTGTGTGTGTGCGTTTTATATGAGAGTATGTGTAGTGTGTGTGTTTTATATGAGAGTATGTGTACTGTGTGTGTGCGCGTTTTATATGAGAGTATGCGTACTGTGTGTGTGCGCGTTTTATATGAGAGTATGCGTACTGTGTGTGTTTTGTATGAGAGTATGTGTACTGTGTTTTGTATGAGAGTATGTGTACTGTGTGTGTGTGTTTTATATGAGAGTATGTGTACTGTGTGTGTGTGTTTTATATGAGAGTATGTGTAGCGTGTGTGTTTTGTATGAGAGTATGAGTACTGTATGTGTGCGTTTTGTATAAGAGTATGTGTGTTTTGTATGAGAGTATGTGTACTGTGTGTGTTTTGTATGAGAGTATGTATAGTGTGTGTTTTGTATGAGAGTATGTATAGTGTGTGTTTTGTATGAGAGTATGTATAGTGTGTGTTTTGTATGAGAGTATGTGTGGTTTGTGTGTGTTTTGTATGAGTATGTGTAGCGTGTGTGTTTTGTATGAGTGTATGTGTACTGTGTGTGTGTTTTGTATGAGAGTATGTGTGGTTTGTGTGTGTTTTGTATGAGTGTATGTGTACTGTGTGTGTGTGTTTTGTATGAGAGTATGTGTACTGTGTGTGTTTGTTTTATATGAGAGTATGCGTACTGTGTGTGTGTGTTTTGTATGAGAGTATGTGTACTGTGTGTGTGTGTTTTGTATGAGTGTATGTGTACTTTGTGTTTGTTTTGTATGAGTGTGTGTGTGTGTGTTTTGTAAGAGTATGTGCAGTGTGTGTATTTTGCATGAGAGTATGTGTAGTTTGTGTTTGTTTTGTATGAGAGTATGTATAGTGTGTGTTTTGTATGAGAGTATGTATAGTGTGTGTTTTGTATGAGAGTATGTGTACTGTGTGTGTGTATTTTTCATGAGAGTATGTGTAGTTTGTGTTTGTTTTGTATGAGAGTATGTGTACTGTGTGTGTGTGTAGTATGTGTAGTGTACATGTGTGTGTGTTTTGTAAGAGAGTATGTGTAGTGCGTGTGTGTTTTGTATGAGAGTATGTGTAGTATGTGTGTTATTACCTTTTACAACACACTTTCAAGTTTGACTACAATCAGGAATAAAGTACACACACTTTTTGGTCATTGCAACTATCTTGCTGTGGCAATTCAGAAATCCAGCACTTCAATCCTTGATAGGGTGCATACTGCAGTAGGATTACTGCAAAAATCCTCAAAGTAATGTAAAACAAAAGTAGCAGACGCACCACAAAGTCCTTATGCAGAGGTTCTCTTTATTGTCACAAACTGGGAGCCAGGAAAGCAGAACAACGTTTCGGGCTACAAACCCTTATTCATGTTCATAACTTGTACATCACACATAATCACCTTAAATACCTACAACCAGGTAAAACCACACCTTTTTAATTTAACCCTTTACAAGACATAAAGAAGGCCTGTCATAATGACCTCTAGTGGTTTATACCTGAAAATACATATTTTTCACCACATTTATTTAAAAACATTTTTTAAAAAAAATACAAAGTTAAAATGCATTTAACAGATGTCATAGCAAGATATTATACAAAGAATTCAAAAAGCCAGAGAAACAAGGATTATCAGATAACTCTTAGTATTATTACACCTCTTAAAGGAACACACTCAAATCCAATTCTCTATTCATTCCATTGGGAGCCAATGTGTTTAACTTATTGATCCAGAAAGCCTCACGTTTTTGTAACAATAATTCTCTATTACCACCACGCCTAGGGCTTTGTACAAAATCTATAATTTGAAAGCGCAGTTGTGCAATTGTGTGGTTGCAGCTCAAAAAATGATAGGCTACAGGCGCATTTAAATTGTTGGTCCATATGTTGGATTTATGCTGTATAATTCTATCTCTGACCCGCTGGGTCGTTTCACCTATATAAATTAACCCACACGGACACTTAATTAAGTATATTACAAAGTTTGCATTACAATTAAAGTAGCCCCTAATCCTGAATTTCTGACCCGTTTAGGGATGTATAAAAAGGTCACCTTTTATCATATTTTTGCAATTTGAACAATTCAGGCAAGGGAAGCAACCATTATTTTCTGATGTAATAAAACCTTGTTTAGATTTCTTATTTGACCCAACATCAGCTTTGATTAATTTATCCCTAAGACTGGGTAATCTAGTGTAGGCTGGCATAGGAGGCTGTTGGAATGCTGCAACCTCTGGATTACATTCCTTCAAAACATTCCAATGTTTACGAACAATTTTTTGTATTGCTGCACTGTTAGCACTGTATTCTGAGACAAAAACCAGTCTATTAGGGTCCTTTTTCTTTTTAACATCTGTCATATTGACCCTATTCTTTGGTGTCTGTAGAACTTTTCTCAAAATTGTCTGTATCATATCATAAGGATACCCACGCTCAATAAATCTTACACCCATTTCTTCTAACCTTTGCAGGGCCAATTTTTCATCTTTAACAATACGTTTAACCCTAAGCATTTGACTATATGGTAGTGACTGGATTAGAGAAGGGGCATGGGCACTAGAAAAGTGTAGAAGGCTATTCCTGTCTGTTTTTTTCCTATATAAATCTGTCTTTAGACATGAACCATCCTTATAGACTTTAGTGTCCAAAAAATTAATTGATTCTTCACTCCAAGATAGGGTAAACTTAATACATCTAGAAGCCATATTGAGATCTGTAACAAACTGCTGAAGGGAGCCAACGTCGCCCCAGCAAATGCCAAATATATCATCTATGTAGCGCCACCAGGTGGCGCCACACAGATGAAATAGATTGTTCTCATAAACAAACTTTTCCTCGAATACACTCATAAAAATGTTGGCATAGGTAGGGGCGACGTTGGACCCCATAGCAGTACCCTGCTTCTGTACAAAATAAGAATCTTCAAACAAGAAGTAATTACAGTATAACACAATCTCCATTAATTCAATAATAAACTGCTGCTGCATAACTGTAAATTTATTACTTCTAGCCATCATTAACCTAATAGAATCTAACCCACTGGTGTGGGGTATAGCAGTGTACAGACTCACAATATCAAGACTATACAGAATACATTTATCCATATTACCTGGTAAGTTCTCAATTTTAGATAGAAAATCATCTGTATCTTTGATATATGACATTGCTTGTGACACAAAAGGTCTCAAGAGCTTTTGACTACAATCAGGAGTTTGACTACAATCAGGAATAAAGTACACACACTTTTTGGTCATTGCAACTATCTTGCTGTATTATTACTTCAGAAATGTTCAGACCAAGCATAAAAATAGGGTTGCAAAGGTATGTGGTATCATGGCACTGGGTCTTGGAAAAAAATGTTTGATGAAACCGGCTTTAAAATCTTAACCTTGATTAATTAAAATGAAGCTACTGTGCTGATCTAAGCAATCACTTTAGCATGTTTCAGGGCTATATCATAAATAAATTATGTTGTAAGAAATAGTTTCATATAAGATAAAATGTGTGTAAAGAAACAATGTTTAAAAATCAAAGATAAAGAAATGAAACGCTTCTCATTTCAATATGCGTGACTTTACCAATAAAAATGTACAACGATTGCTTAAAAGGGACATAAAGCATTGTTTACAGTATATTACTTTTTTGCATGAAAAAAAGGATTAAAAGGGACATGAAACACCCCAAAAACATTCTCTCATGATTCAAACATAACATATCATTTTAAACAATGCTTCTGAGCTCACCTGGGATTACTCTTTAACAAAGGATACCAGGAGAGCAAAGCAATATTGATAATAGAAGTATATTGGAAAATTGTTTAAAATTACATGCTCTCTCTGAATCATGAAAGAAAAAAATTGGGTTTCATATACCTTTAAAATGTACATGAAATTAAAAAAAAAAATTATTTCTGGATTCAGATTGATGCAATTTTAAACAAATTTCTAATTTACTTCTATTAAATCTTGTTTACTTGGTATCTTTTGTTGAAAAGCAGAGATGTAAGCTCAGGAGCTTGACTGGAGCACTACAGGGAGTGCAGAATTATTAGGCAAATGAGTATTTTGACCACATCATCCTCTTTATGCATGTTGGCTTACTCCAAGCTGTATAGGCTCGAAAGCCTACTACCAATTAAGCATATTAGGTGATGTGCATCTCTGTAATGAGAAGGGGTGTGGTCTAATGACATCAACACCCTATATCAGGTGTGCATAATTATTAGGCAACTTCCTTTAATTTGGCAAAATGGGTCAAAAGAAGGACTTGACAGGCTCAGAAAAGTCAAAAATAGTGAGATATCTTGCAGAGGGATGCAGCACTCTTAAAATTGCAAAGCTTCTGAAGCGTGATCATCGAACAATCAAGCGTTTCATTCAAAATAGTCAACAGGGTCGCAAGAAGCGTGTGGAAAAACCAAGGCGCAAAATAACTGCCCATGAACTGAGAAAAGTCAAGCGTGCAGCTGCCAAGATGCCACTTGCCACCAGTTTGGCCATATTTCAGAGCTGCAACATCACTGGAGTGCCCAAAAGCACAAGGTGTGCAATACTCAGAGACATGGCCAAGGTAAGAAAGGCTGAAAGACGACCACCACTGAACAAGACACACAAGCTGAAACGTCAAGACTGGGCCAAGAAATATCTCAAGACTGATCTTTCTAAGGTTTTATGGACTGATGAAATGAGAGTGAGTCTTGATGGGCCAGATGGATGGGCCCGTGGCTGGATTGGTAAAGGGCAGAGAGCTCCAGTCCGACTCAGACGCCAGCAAGGTGGAGGTGGAGTACTGGTTTGGGCTGGTATCATCAAAGGGGCCTTTTCGGGTTCAGGATGGAGTCAAGCTCAACTCCCAGTCCTACTGCCAGTTTCTGGAAGACACCTTCTTCAAGCAGTGCTACAGGAAGAAGTCTGCATCCTTCAAGAAAAACATGATTTTCATGCAGGACAATGCTCCATCACACGCGTCCAAGTACTCCACAGCATGGCTGGCAAGAAAGGGTATAAAAGAAGAAAATCTAATGACATGGCCTCCTTGTTCACCTGATCTGAACCCCATTGAGAACCTGTGGTCCATCATCAAATGTGAGATTTACAAGGAGGGAAAAACAGTACACCTCTCTGAACAGTGTCTGGGAGGCTGTGGTTGCTGCTGCACGCAATGTTGATGGTGAACAGATCAAAACACTGACAGAATCCATGGATGGCAGGCTTTTGAGTGTCCTTGCAAAGAAAGGTGGCTATATTGGTCAATGATTTGTTTTTGTTTTGTTTTTGAATGTCAGAAATGTATATTTGTGAATGTTGAGATGTTATATTGGTTTCACTGGTAAACATAAATAATTGAAATGGGTATATATTTGTTTTTTGTTAAGTTGCCTAATAATTATGCACAGTAATAGTCACCTGCACACACAGATATCCCCCTAAAATAGCTATAACTAAAAGCAAACTAAAAACTACTTCCAAAACTATTCAGCTTTGATATTAATGAGTTTTTTGGGTTCATTGAGAACATGGTTGTTGTTCAATAATAAAATTAATCCTCAAAAATACAACTTGCCTAATAATTCTGCACTCCCTGTATATGTCAGCAGTTTTTCAAGAATGTTATCCATTTTCAAAATCACTAGATGGCAGAAGTATTCCCTGCCATGTAGTGCTCAAAACACCTATGTATCTCTTCAACAAAGAATACCATGGGAATGAAGCTAATTTGATAATAGAAGTTAATTTGAAACTTTTTTTCTGTCTGAATCACAAAACAACATTTATGGGTTTCACATCCCTTTAATGCAAACAGTTTTACACTCCGGGTTTAGTAGCACCAATAAGATACAACAGAGAGACTGAGAAACAACAATGACTATATTAAGCAATTCTCCTTTTAACCCCTTAATGACCACAATGTACCCTGTATGTCACTGGTCGTTAAGGGTTTTTTCAGGACATAATAGAACAAGTCTAGCAAGAACACACTATTAATGCCCTCCCTCCAGCAGGCTTTGCGGAATAGAGCAGTCTCAATGCTGGTGGCAAGACCGCGCTATAAAACAATCAAGTCCCAAAAAAGGCCAGCGACATACAGGGTACGTCGCTGGTCCTTAAGGGGTTAAGGAAAAAGGCTGAACCGATCCTTCTGTCGACAGCTTAAACCTGCATCAGTAACAGATATCAGAATAAAGGTACGTTAGTAATATAAGTGCTATATTTATGAACCACAAGTATCTGCGCTAAAGTATTACAAAACCCTGTATATATTTTCCTTTTGGATTGGTTTAGCGTTTGTGTGCTGTCCCTGAACGTCAGTGTGCAGCTAACTGTAGAATATTACCGATTTCTAGCTGCAGCAATGGTTAAGGATTATTTACAATCCCCTATTTAGGGTCTCAAGTGTGGGAAATTGATGAGAAAATAAAAAGAGAGAGAGTGAGAGGGATTCGATGAAGTGAACGACAAAAACTTTGCAAGGCATCTGTCATCACATTTTAGAGCTGTTCCTTCTTGGCCCTTTAAATAAGCCTGAGGGACGTATTCTAAACAGGTAGAAGAAAATCCCAGAAATCTTCAGCTCTGCAGATAACATCCTTGAGAACGCACAAACTGACATCAAAGTAAAAACACAGCACTGAGAGGAAACACTTCTCATTCCAAGGATTGCTAAAGAATGGAGAGGTCTTAAAGCAAGAGATAAAGTCACTCGGAGAAAAGGGCACATTGTTTAAATATCCCGCCCTGATAAAACAACAAACAGTGCTATAAACACTACTACTCCTATATAAATGCTATAACTTTATTAAACACAACTAAAAACTTTATATTTTAGCTAAACAAATACTTTCTACATCCTCTCCCTTCCACTGTTTTGAGTTCCAAGCAAACATTACAGCTTTAATGATGTACTTTCAATTGTTACCGTTTCCTGTTTTCTTTTTTCACTTTAGAAAAAGATAGTCTAAACATTATAAAAAGGTACAGACATGAGGGAAAAACAAAAAAGCGATCCGGTCTGCTAGGTGCTATGAGAGCTATAATGAGGAGTTTACAGAGCCAGTTCTCACCTGTGTAAATTGT
The DNA here is from genome assembly GCF_027579735.1 of Bombina bombina. Classification (NCBI taxonomy): domain Eukaryota; kingdom Metazoa; phylum Chordata; class Amphibia; order Anura; family Bombinatoridae; genus Bombina; species Bombina bombina. The sequence continues at coordinate 1,136,015,854 of NC_069500.1, forward strand.
TACAAACACAAGGGAAATGATAAGTTCCAGTCCCAGGACACTCAGAATGAGGTAGATGTATAGGTAACCGCTGCCATCAAAGGAATCCTGGGCGGAGATAATCACAAGTAAAGCCGCATTGCCTAGTAAAAAACAAAACAGGAGAATAATATGAAATGTGTCACCTGAAGAAAACTACTTCTACTGTCTGAGTTGGCAAATATGTACTTGTACATACACAACAGTTCCTAAAATGTACTACAAATAATAAAAAGCAAAAGCATTTAAAAGGGGCAGGAAACACCTTAAAGGGATAGTAAACACCAAAAATGTTATTGTTAAAAAGATAGATAATCTTTTTATTACCCATTCCCGTTTTGCATAACCAACACGGTTTAAAAATATACTTTATACCTCTGTGATTACCTTGTATCTAAGCTTCTGCAAACTGCCCTCTATCTCTGATCTTTTGACTTGCATTTCAGGCAATTAGTGCTGACTCATAAATAACATTGTGCTCACGCCCATGGAGTTATTTAAATGGCACACGTGAACTAACACCCTCTAGCTGTGAAAAACTGTCAAATGCATTCAGATAAGAGGCGGTCTTCAAGGGCTTAGAAATTAGCATATAAGCCTACCTTGGTTTAGTTTTCAGCTAAGAATACCAAGAGAACAAAGCAAAGTTGATGATAAAAGTAAATTAGAAAGTTTAAAATGGCATGTCCTATCTGAATCATGAACGTTTAATTTGGACTTTACTATCCCTTTAAGATTCCCTTTTTAGTTATGCGTAATATCGTTGTTTATTTTGCTCCTTTTTCATGTAATTTAAAGGGACACTGAACCCATTTTTTCTTTTGTGATTCAGATAGAGCATGCAATTTTAAGCAACTTTCTAATTTACTCCTATTATCAATTTTTCTTCGTTCTCTTGATATCTTTATTTGAAAAAGGCCTCTAACATTTTTTTTTTATTCAGAACTCTGGACAGCACTTTTTCATTGATGGATGAATTTATCCACCAATCAGCAAGGACAACCCAGGTTGTTCACAAAAAAATGGGCCGGCATCTAAACTTACATTCTTGCATTTCAAATAAAGATACCAAGAGAATGAAGAAAATTTGATAATAGGAGTAATTAGAAAGGTTGCTTTAAAATTGCCATGCTCTATCTGAATCCCGAAAGAATTTTTTTGGGTTCAGTGTCCCTTTAACTCTGAAATTGAAAATGGTGGTGCTTGTAAAACTTGAAATGCACCTGCTGACTTTTCAAGGCTAAACCTGCTACACATCCCCCCTAATTGGCTTTAACTAATAAAACTGCAATTGTAAGCCTTGTTTTCTGTAGAATCAAGCCCAGATTGGCTTTTCCAAATAAGGCAAATGGTGGGTGGCGTTCAGCTAAGCAAATGCAGCAAACAAGATGTTACTTGGCTTTTATGTTATTCTATAGCAACACAACAGAGATGTCTTGTAATTATAGCTGCTTAAAACAAAACTACATCATCTTCTGGAAATTGCTAAAAGCACTGCTACCTCTAATGTTTTCCACCACATTATTACTGAGCATCCCTGTGAATAAAACCGGTGAAGACACGCTGGAGCCCACATTAAAAAGGGAAATGAAACACTACGGGCTAGATTACAAGTTTTGCGCAAAATATCGCTTCCGCAAAAGTGATATTTGCTCTTAACTTAGTAATACCAGTGCATGCAAATGTGCACTGGCATTACCAGTGAGGTGCAATGTGAACGCGACATTGCTTTTACATTGCACGGAAACATTGCGCACACGAGGCCACACTTCCATAGGCTCCAATGGGTCAGACACGGCATGAGAACTAGCGCATAGATGGGTAGCAAGTAACATAATTTATGTAAGAACTTACCTAATAAATTCATTTCTTTCATATTGGCAAGAGTCCATGAGCTAGTGACATATGGGATATACAATCCTACCAGGAGGGGCAAAGTTTCCCAAACCTCAAAATGCCTATAAATACACCCCTCACCACACCCACAATTCAGTTTAACGAATAGCCAAGCAGTGGGTGATAAAGAAAGGAGTAGAAAAGCATCAACAAAGGAAATTGGAATAATTGTGCTTTATACAAAAAAATCATAACCACCATAAAAAGGGGTGGGCCTCATGGACTCTTGCCAATATTAAAGAAATAGAATTATCAGGTAAGTTCTTACATAAATTATGTTTTCTTTCATGTAATTGGCAAGAGAGGTCCATGAGCTAGTGACATATGGATATCAATACCCAAGATGTGGGTGTCTTCCACTCAAGAGTCACTGAGAGAGAGGAATAAAAATAAAAACAGCCATATTTTGCTGAAAAAAATTAATCCACAACCCGAAAAAAAATAAGTTTATTTTCATTTTTGAAAGAAAAACTTAAAACAAAAAGCAGAAGAATCAATCCTGAAACAGCAGCCTGAAGAACTTTTCTACCAAAAACTGCTATCCGAAGAAGCAAATACATCAAAACTGTAGAATTTAGTAAATGTATGCAAAGAGACCAAGTCGCCGCTTTGCAAATCTGATCAACTGAAGCTTCATTCTTAAAACCCACGAAGTGGAGACTGATCTAGTAGAATGAGCTGTAATCTCTGAGGCGGGGCCTGACCCGACTCCAATAAGCTTGATGAATCAAAAGTTTCAACCAAGAAGCCAAAGGAAATAGCAGAAGCCTTCTGACCTTTCCTAGACCAGAAAATAAAACAATAGACTGGAAGTCTTCCTAAAACTCTTTAGTAGCTATCCACATAATATTTCAAAGCTCTTACACATCCAAAGAATGTAGGATCTCACCAAAGAATTCTTAGGATTTGGACACAAGAGGGACAACAATTTCTCTACTAATGTTGTATAGAATTCACAACCTTAGGTAAAAATTGAAATAAGTCCGCAAAACTGCCTTATCCTGATGAAAAAATCAGAAAAGGAGACTCACAAGAAAGAGCAGATAGCTCAGAAACCTCTCTAGCAGAAGAGATAGCCAAAGGAACAACACTTTCCAAGAAAGTAGTTTAAAGTCCAAAGAATGCATAGGCTCAAATGGAGGAGCCTTTAAAGCCTTCAGAACCAAATTAAGACTCCAAGGAGGAGAAATTGACTTAATGACAGGCTTAATACGAACTAAAGCCTTGTACAAAACAGTGAATATCAAGAAGTATAGCAATCTTTCTGTGAAATAAAACAGAAAGAGCGGAGATTTGTCCTTTCAAGGAACTTGCAGACAAACCCTTATCCAAACCATCCTGAAGGAACTGTAAAATTCTAGGAATTCTAAAAGAATATATCTTCTACAAATTTGCACCCAGGCAGTTTTCCTCTGTGGGCAAGTTCTGGTGTTTTGGATACCTATACACACGACCAGGCGTGCCCCTCCTGAATTAACCTCATCATTTCTACCCACTTTGATAAACGGAAACTTTCTTACTGTGATTTGGCTCTAATTGTACAAGATATCGACACAACTTTTTCATAGAGGTTCAGTGTGATTGTTGATGGAATTTGTTCTATAGGCTCCCTTATCTTCTGGTACCAACTATGTCATCACAAGGTGAAAGCCATCAAGATCCTACTGTCACTCATGTGGAAACGGTTGAAGACCCGGCAATACAAGCCAAGGCAGCACAAACAGGGACGGTTTCCTACACCCAGGACGACGCTAACCGCATATTGTTTGCACCCATATCCAGGACGACTGGTGAGACTCCTATTAACTTATATTTTGCATTGTTAAAATTGAAAAAACGTGAGATAGATTATATCTTTACACGGTAGCTATCTTTCAGACTACCACAGAAAAGGGCAAAATTCCAAGGGGGTTTAGGGTACACAACATCCCTACCATAGGTAGAGACAACCCTGAATTCAGAAAGAAGTGGTGCTACATTCTAAACAAATGTTCTTTTGATTTAAATATTGTTGGTCATTGAGGAAGTACACTCTATCTTAGCTAAGGTTTAAATTGAAATTCAGCATTTTTGAAACAACACATAACCCAATTCTTGCTAATGAACAACAAGAGAACTGGTTATCCAAAATCAAAACTCAAATTAATAAATACAAAAAATGACTTAAGTTACATTTAAAAATAGGAAACTGGATACTGTCAAGTTAGATTACTCTCAGGGCAAGGTATACAAATGGCTAACAGGCACTAGAGAGATACAGCCCAGGAGAAGGGCAGCGAGACAGGCGTGTACGCTTTGATACAGTGGATACAAGTGGAGCTGAGTCCACGATACTGAGGAGAGCTCTTAGTGCAAGGCCATAAACCCCACCGGGCACAGGTGACAATTTTGACCAATACAATGCACAGTCAACACCCAGACATTGTTTAGGGGTTACAACACGCTCACAGAGGAGCAGACACACGAGACCCCACATCAGGCGGCAGGCACCAAGACACAGACCACCAAGAAGGGGGAGGCGAGGGATGCAATAATTAATTGAGCTCTCATGTTCTGACAAACGTTGAAATACAACTGCTCAATAAGGGACTATCATTTGTTCCCCAGCACAACAATCAATGAGTACGAGCAGAAACTTGATATTCACAAATTTTGCAGAACCTTAAAGCTTAAAGAGGTTTTTCCAGAACACTGAGCAGATAACACCAAAACTGCAATTGGAACGCCAATGTCATATACCAAGCTCATTTGAACCTATTAATTGTAGCGCCAGCACCAAGACCTTTATCGTATGTCTCTCAAGACCTAGATAAGGACAGAGAGCATCTATATGGAAACACAATCTCACACTAATAGAAAGGAAAAGCTATTAAACGCTACAGGATGACACCTCCCTTACCATTAGACCAGCGGATAAGGAGGGGCCATAGTCCTTCTGAGCTATGACTACTATAAAGGCGATATTGTACATCAACTCTCAGATACATCTACGTATATGGCTCTGAAGGGTGATCCAACAGGTACATACAAAAAACAATTGAATGCAAAGGCACCTCCGGTCGGGCCTAGTGTTGTCGGCAGTGGATTCCTTATGCCAACCGGTGGTCACAGTACATTGACCTACTGTTACAGCCGGTTGTCAGAGGATACACGATCCTTTTTTGCTGATACCAGCAAATTCATTAGACTGTTGGGGGCTGTTCACGTCCAGCCTGGTGATATTTTTGGTCACTATGGACGTGAACAGCCTAGTATACTATCATTCCCCACGGGGAGGGATTAGAAGTGGTCAGGCACACCTCACGAATAACCCCCTCTATGAGGGACCCCCCCATTGAATACCTACTATCTCTCATTGAATTTTGTTTACACAAGAATTATTTCAGATTCGAAACAAATTCTTTCTTCAGATAGCTGGGCACGGCCATGGGGTCATCCATGGCCCCCTCCTATGCTAACATCTTCATGTCACATTTCGAGAATATATACCTATGGGGAAAATGTGATTCATCTATCATTTTCTACCGTAGGTATATCGACGATATCTTTATGATTTGGAGAGGGGGCATGGATGACCTCCATGAGTGGTTTGAAACATTCAACAATACACAGACCACGTTAGATTCAAAATCTTGAGCGATACAGAGTCTATTAACTTTCTTGACCTCAAAGTATACAAAACCACACAGGGATTAGGTAATGTACACTATTCAGTAAACCCACGGATAGAACTCCCTACTGAGGTCAGATAGCTGGTCACCCCCCAGCATTATTAAAGGGTATACTGAAATCGCAGCTTATCAGAACAGTTAGAAATAATTCTGACCCTATCTAGGAGCCACCCAGTTGTCCGAGAATGGGGTGCAAAATTTGCAGAGAGGGGCTACAAGACCCAACATATCATCCAGATGATTGAAGGAAGTGTCACAAGTAACACAAGCACAACTACTGGCCCAAGAACCTAGACAAACGCAGGGTGATGACAAAATCATACTGGCAACTACATTTTCTCCGTAGTACCAGAAATGCTGGACTTTCTTTAAGGACACATTGGCCTATCGTTTCCACTGATCCAAAATTACGAGTTTAGTAAACATCTTACGCCTATGTCGGTTACCAGGAGGGGTACAAACCTGCGAGACTTATTAGTCAAGACTGACTCAAAGGCAAGTATAATCCCAGGACACAGTACCAACATCAGAGGATCTTAACGATGCCTAGGATGTACTACCTGTAATTGTGACTTATAAGTACCAGAATATTTAACCATCCCCATACCAACAGGCAGTTCCATATACGACATTCGATTACCTGTACAACCACGTTTGTCATCTACTTATTGGTATGCCCATGCTCTTGGCATTATGTCGGTAAAAACGACAGGTACCCTGAGAGAAAGGATGGCCAATCATCGCATGCCATAAGGTCGGCTCACAAGTCCGGGGAATCGGAACAACCGGTAGCGAGACACTGGTGCAGGAATACAGACATTCGGTGGCATCAATAAGATACACACTTATTGATCATGTACCCCACTAGATAGAGGGGGAGACAGAGGTAAAATACTTCTGCACACGGGAGGGCACAATAGGATTGTACCGACTGGGTACCTATTTACCCAGGGGGGCTCAACACCACCCCATGACTTTAAGGCTTTGATGTAAGTGGCTATATAGTGTGATACAAGCGCAGGGTACGGCACCTAGACTATCATGACTCTGTGGGCCATATGGTCGGCGTGCCTCGCTCTAGGGGTGCTCCTAAACCTCGTTGGCATACAGCACCAGTGTAAGGAGGTCTTTGGTATTTCTAATACCTGTGTGGAAGTCGGATAGTGGTGCCTTGGAGTTACCAGGGTTTTTTACACACATAGCATTACACATAGTCAAAGCTGGACACTTGATCCTTAATCATCCTAGGAAGAAGAAACAACAACATGGAGAATATTTTGATGGCAGAATAACCAGGATAACATAATGCATATTAAGCATTCGATCCTAAAGGCCACGTTAACCTAGAAGACTAGGGTGTAATAGAAGGCACCGAAGAATGCACAGAAAAAAATACAGAGCGGGTCATTATATATATAAATTTAGAAGTAAATGACCAGGCGCTCTTTATTCTGCATACATGATAATCATGGACTTTTGGAGCTAAATCAATCCCGAATGGATATTGTTTAAGTTAATGGAAAGACCGTCATATCAATTGTTTTTATTTTTTATTTTATTTTTACTTTCATTTTTTTATTCATCTTTATTTGCATTTGTGTTAAATGGTTTGGAGTGTTTAGATAGTGAGTATATGGGGGCATTGCTAGCCGCAAGATGGAAGTGGAATATGCATATATGACCCTCACAGCTCTAATAATGAGATTTAATATGGTGTAAATATATAACCTCATCACTTAATAGGAAGTAGTTGAGCTGTACAAATTCCTTAAAATTTTTTCATGTTCTAAGTAAATAAGGTGTTTTTGACAGAGGGTATGAATAGCATGCATGTCAATAGCTCATGACAATGGGAAGATCGCAGATAAATGATAATTTTTAGTATGTTAGTCGTTTACAAATCGAAGGCTATATATCGGGAGGTATACATCTCCATATGAGACTCCTTTATGAATATTGGGTAGACTGACTTAAATATAAGGCAACACAACAACACGTATATAGCACAATATGCCAGCTGGCGTGTCTCATAATTAGATTTGTTTATCCTCTTTTTTCAATACGTACACCTTCTTTAAACACACATATTGTAGTCAAACAGCACGCTTGCTTTAACACACTTTGATATACCTTGAAACATAACTACTGTTAGTCTGTTCCTGTACAGGATTACATTCTTAGCATTGTTTAGGTTGTCATGGCAACAAGCGGCTGCTACACCTACTATCACTATTTAATGTAATAGCACAATCGTTTGCACGCTAAGAGTTTGTTTTATGTTTTTTAAGATAATATGCCACAATGGTTTTATAATTATGGCATTTACACAGATAAGCCGATTTTTTACGGCTACAGAATTTTGACAACCGGAAGTAGTTTGGCGCACTACTTCCGCCACTTAGCACGTTTGGAACGCACTATGCGGTCCAACACCGGTAATTTTGGCGCCAGCACAGGTAGTGGTTTGAAATGATTTTGAGTGAGTATGTAACTATTTAAAAGTTTGTTTGCTTTCACTTTATTCATGCTGATGAAGGAGGCAAGACCTCCGAAAACGTTACAGAAATAAAAGTAACTTGTTTATGAAAGTCCTGAGAGTGCATTTTCTTTTGGCTGCATATATATATATATATATATATATATATATATATATATATATAATATACATACATACATACACACACATATATTTATGTGTTAATATGTCTATACATTAACACAAATGTATTATGCATATACATTTACAGGGATAACACAGTCCCCATAGACCGCTATGTAAAGGCACTTTTCAGTGACTATTTTTTCCTCTAACACCCCACTTCCGCCACCTTTAACCTCTAAAACTGCCTCCTGCAGTTATTAATTTAAAGGGAAAAAAAAAAATAACAGATGCCACATTTTTGGGGACATTTTAAAATTAACAAGAGGTCTGACCTCTGGTTAATTTTCAGAGAGCTATGGCTGGTTATTTATTTAAACTGAGAATTTGCCCGTTTTCGGGCCTAGCAATAAATTAGCGCTCCACTTATAATGTAGCCCTAAATTTTATGCACCTCCATCTAATTATGGGAGCCACATTTTTGGAACCTAGGTTAAAAATGGCAGGTGAACAGACAAATGCCCAGCGAGCCTCAAGGTAATGAATAAAAGTTCTTTTATTGGTAGAGAAAAGTAAAAAAGCATAAAGCTTATATCCCAAGCATAAGTAGTAAATACAGGTCCTACACGTTTCGGCAGCCCCCTGCCTTATTCATAGTAAGGTAATCTCACCCCTTAAATACACCTGTGTCCCCAGGTGTTAATACCACGTAGATGCATGCAGTTAAAGGGATATTTAGTACATTGTTATCAAATAGCGCATACACTCATAGAATTAGTATGGCAAACTCTAATACCTATATGTTTGAAATTTAAATCTGATTTTAATATTTAAACAGCTAAATCGACAAATTATCTCCCTCCATAAGTGTGACATTCAGTACTTGTTATGAAGCCATAGAGAACCAACACTAAGCTAAAATATGTATGGGAAAACGACATTAAGATCTAACATTTGCATACAAATTATAGGGGTGGGAACTTGAATAACCGGCCGAGTAGGTGATTCCACTATATTTAAATATGACCTAAATGTCAACCTAATCCTATAAAAACAAGGATGGACTGGTATACAGAGCAGACATTGTTAACAAAAACTATTAAGAGGACTGAGAGTTAACAGCATGAAGTTCATTAAATGGCAAAACGCCAGATAGTTGCTAGCAGTTTACTAAGTAATCTAATATTATGCAGTCCCCATTTCACTGGGGCTTGGAGGCAATTCCTAAAGTTATCGATTTAACCCATTCAGTAGCAATGTGCTTGCTTCCTAGTATAAATATATGAGTGGAAATCCAAGTAATGGATGTTCAAACCTTTTCTCAAGGTAACCTACCACAGTGTTGTACTAGGAAGGGGAATGGGATCAAGTAGTGAATCCCACTGGTCAGGGACCGATCGATGAAAAACCATAAAGTACTTAAGACCTACAATGCACAAATATGCATACTCACTCAGAACAATCCAACACCCATAGAAGAATGTATATATATGTGTACTCAACAATGGCCACCAGGTCGGGCCCATAACATTGATAACATCATCAATTCAATTTGACAATACACCTCACACAGTTCACAACCGTGGAATGCTAAAGAAACTACAGCAAGGTCCTTAACAATTAACTCTAATTTCCAGTGCATCTGTGAGTCATCATAATCTTATCAGTGAGCGTCATTATTAGCTGTGAAAGAGATGAATAAAATCACTTTGTAACATATAAAAAAAAAACTGAAAGAAGTGGGAACTATCAATTGGGGGAGGCGCTAGTTCATACAGAACTAGCGCTGATGAGTCCAAAAGTTAATAACGTCCCCATCGATATTAAATCCCTTAGGCCCTTCTGGTCTCTAATTTAATAGATCCAAGAACGCCTCTTTGTATAGCAATTTAGCAGATCGATCTCCCCCGCAAATGCAGGTTTAATATGATCAATGATTTGCCATTTGAAAGTCACAACTGTCTTATTATGGACATGTATAAAGTGTCTCACTAGGTTCAGAACATTCTATTCCGTTTTCAATATTTTTCAAATGTTCCCTGATCCTGCTTCTACACTCACGAGTAGTGCACCCAACATACTGTTTCATACACTGAGTGCAATCCACCAGATATATAACAAACGTAGTGCAGCAATTGGTATAGGAATCCAGACTGTAAATCCTCTGGGTGACATATGATTGAAAATTCCGCGTCACCTTTGCAAATCCACATGAGATGCAATTACTGAAGTGGCATTTATAATGCCCTTTTACCTCTAACCAACTGCCTCTCCTGGTAGAAGACTGACGTAACAGGCTGGGAGACAACAAGTTGCCTAGTGTGCACCCTCGTCTGGGTACAAAGTTGCAGCCTTTAGACACAAAATCTTTTAGGCTGTCTTCAGTCGTAAGTATTGGCAAATGACGACTCACAATATTACAGATGTCATCGAATTGAGCACTATAGGCTGTGATAAACGTAGGTTTCGATGAATCAAAACCTCTATCGGTTTTATCCGTCAGATTACGATTAGACAATAGGTGTTTTCTATCTAACCTAGAAACCTCTAGATATGCACGCTCTATTACCTTCCTTTTTATAACCTCTTTCAGGAGGCTGTCCATCAACTGTTGACTTTCTCTTTCAAAGTCTTCAATTCATCCGTGCAATTCCTCTTAACACGGATGAATTGTCCTTTAGCAACTCCAAAACCAGTATATTTCAGGATGGTTACTCCTTCCATGTAATACAGCATTGGTCACAATAGGTTTTACGATACAGTGTCGTTTTGACACTATGGGGTATCTTTATCTCCCATCAAATGAGATCAGATATGGAATGGAAACCTTATCACATGCATAGGTAAACTGAAGATTACAGTTATTATCGTTTAGATAATCAATGAAATCATCTATTTTTTGATGACCCTCCCGTCCAAAATGAAACAGGAGGTCATCAATGTAACCCTCTTGTACATAAGTATCTCAGCATGAAATGGGTTAGCCTCCTCCAAAGACGTGGCACACCTCCCACCAACCCATAAACAGGTTTGGTGTAGGCTGGGGCAAAAACTTTGCCCCCATCGCTGTGCCACGTCTTTTGGAGGGTAAAAGTATCCCCATCAAATTGAAAGAAATTGTGGGGACAGTAGGAAGTCTAGGGGTGGACTAGCAAGAATCCCTTAAGGACTTCATCATATTCACTAAACCTGTCCAGCATATAGGATACAGCCTCCAAGCCTAATGTGTGGGGGAATGGCAGAATTATAAACTGACAACGCTCAACTGTTATCCATTCAGTTTTCTTCCGTCCACTCTACTTGTTCAATTACATTTTAGAAGATGTTTTAGTATCCCTCAAATATGATGGGAGACTATAAACGATGGGCTGGAGCAAAGATTCAACCCACATAGACATGTTCTCGAACATGGAGGCCAATGCCTGCCACAATAGGCCTCCCCCTTCACCTCCTCAAGGGGACTTGTGCACCTTGGGGAGGGTGATGGAAGATCGGTACCATCGAGGTGTGGCCACATATAGAAAAACAAATCGGCTGTGTCCTGGTCATAGACTCCTAGCTCGAGATCATCATCTATAATAGGACTCTAGTCGTTTTCCAAATTCAACAGTAGGGTTACACGTCAGAACTTGATAAACCTCAGGGTCCCCAAGCTGTCTCATGGCTTCCTGTATATAGTGTGACCTTGTCCTGTACCACCACACTGCCCCCCTTTGTCAGCCTGCTTGATTATAATATCTTCCATCTTCTTAAGGTTTTCTAAGGCCTTTGACAGTTCCTCACTAAGGTTAGGGCTGGGATGGTAACTTTCTGCTGAAAAGACTAATAAGGTCTTCCTCCACTCTACGGTGGAAAGCTTCCAGGAAGGGTCACCCTTTCCCGGTGGTAGGATAAAAAATAGACCTAGGTCTGTATCCACCATGTGTGGCCCTTAAGTAGTGTCTGATCAATTGGTGTGTCTAAGGCTAATTCATGAATGTTAAGGAAGGTCACTTGCCTCACTAAAGTCTACAAGGTCATAAGGTTTAGGGAAAGTTTCCTCCCCCCAAATCAGAAAACCACTGGCAGTATCATTTGTATGCATCTCTTTATTTCCAAAAATACTATTTTTAATGTTAAATTATGAATTAATTTGTTCACGATCTACTATGGACTGGAAAAGATTAAATTGGAGGTTGGTACAAAACCCCAAGCCCCAGACCCAAGTACCTCATTCTCTGCATTACTTAATGTATTACTAGAAATATTTATGAAATTTAGGATGGCATATTTTGTTGCGACCCCCTCTTCTTCTGAACCTTCCTGCGCCTCTGCCTATTTGTCCTCTTCCTGCGTGCCCTCCCTCCCCTCTTCTAAACTGTAATCCCTCTGAAAAACATAATTTATGCTTACCTGATAAATTTATTCTCTTGTAGTTGTGTTCAGCTCCACGGGTCATCCATTACTTATGGGATATATTCTCCTTCCCAACAAGAAGTTGCAAGAGGATCACCCACAGCAGAGCTGCTATATAGCGCTCCATCCCCTCTCACATGTCATATCCAGTCATATCGACCGAAACAAGACGAGGAAAGGAGAAACTATAGGGTGCGAGTGTGGTGACTGGAGTTATAATTTAAAATTTGGAACCTGCCTCAAAAAGACAGGGCGGGCCGTGGACTGAACACACTACAAGAGAAATAAATTTATCAGGTAAGCATAAATTATGTTTTCCTCTTGTTAAGTGTGTTTCAGTCCACGGGTCATCCATTACTTATGGGATACCATACCAAAGCTGAAGAGTAACACCGGATGATGGGAGGGACAAGGCAGGAACATTAAACAGAAGGAACCACTGCCTGTAGAACCTTTCTCCCAAAAACAGCCTCCGAAGAAGCAAGTGTGTCAAATTTGTAAAATTTAGAAAAAGTATTGAAGTGGAAGACCAAGTTGCAGCCTTGCAAATCTGTTCAAACAGAGGCCTCATTCTTAAAGGCCCCGGTGGAAGCCACAGCTCTAGTGGAATGAGTTGTAATTCTTTCAGGAGGGCTGCTGTCCAGCAGTCTCATAGGCTAAGCGTATTATGCTACGAAGCCAAAAAGAGAGAGAGGTAGCCGAAGGCCTTTTGACCTCTTCCTCTGTCCAGAGTAAACGACAACCAGAGAAGAATTTGTCGAAAATCTTTAGTTGCCTGTAAGTAGAACTCTTCAGGGCACGGACCCATGTCTAGATTATGCAAAAGACGTTCCTTCTTTGAAGAAGGGATTAGGACATAACGATGGACAACAATCTCTTGATTAGATATTTCCTGTTAGGAAAAACAACATTAGGTAAAAACCCCAGGTTTAGTACGCAGGACTACCTTGTCTGAATGAAAGATCAGATAAGGAGGAATCACAATGTAAGGCAGATAAACTCAGAGACTCTTCGAGCCGAGGAAATTAGCCATCAAAAACAGGAACTTTCCAAGATAAAAGCTTAATATCAATGGAATGAAGGTGTTCAATACGGAAACACCCTGAAGAACTTTAAGAACCAAGTTGTAAGGAGTAAGCTCCACGGAGGATCAACAGTTTTTAAACACAGGGCTTAATCCTAGCCAAAGCCTGACAAAAAAGCCTGGACGTCTGGATTCTCTGCAGATGCTTGTGTAAAAGAATAGACAGAGCAGAAATCTGTCCCTTTAAGCGAACTAGCGGATAAGCCCTTTTCTAAACCCTCTTTGTAGAAAAGACAATATCCTAGGAATCCTAACCTTACTCCATGAGTAACTCTTGGATTCACACCAATATAAATAATTTACGCCATATCTTGTGGGTAAATTTTTCTGGGTACACAGGTTTCCGAGCCTGTATTAATGTAATCAATAACCGAATCCGAAAACCCATGCTTTGATAGAATCAAGCGTTCAATTTCCAAGCAGTCAGCCTCAGAGAAATTAGGTTTGGATGGTTTGAAAGGTACCCTGGTTTAGAAGGTCCTGCTCAGGGGTTAGAGACCATGGTTGGACAGGACGACATGTCCACTAGGTCTGCATACCAGGTTCCTGCGTGGGCCACAACAGGCGCGACTCAGAAAAAACCGATGCTCCACTCCACTGTTTGATCCCTGGCAATCAGTCGAGGTGAACAACGGAAAGGTTGTAAACACATAAGCTATGCTGAAAACTCAAGGGGCAGCTAGTGCATCTACCAGCACCGCACCCGGGTCCCTGGACCTGGATCCGTAACAAGGAAGCTTGGCGTTCTGGCGAGATGCCATGAGATCCAGATCCGGTTTGCCCCAACGACGAATCAGTTGAGCAAATACCTCCGGGTGAAGTTCCCACTCCCCCGGATGAAAGGTCTGTCGACTTAGAAAATCCGCCTCCCAGTTCTCCACGCCTGGGATGTAGATCGCTGACAGGTGGCAAGAGTGAGACTCTGCCCAGCGAATTATCTTCGAGACTTCCAACATCGCTAGGGAACTCCTGGTTCCCCCTTGATGATTGATGTAAGCCACAGTCGTGATGTTGTCCGACTGAAATCTGATGAACCTCAGTGTTGCTAACTGAGGCCAAGTTAGAAGAGCATTGAATATTGCTCTTAATTCTAGAATGTTTATCGGGAGGAGTCTCTCCTCCTGAGTCCACAATCCCTGAGCCTTCAGGGAGTTCCAGACTGCTCCCCAGCCTAGTAGGCTGGCATCTGTTGTTGCAATCGTCCAATCTGGTCTGCGAAAAGTCATTCCTTTGGACAGATGAACCCGTGACAACCACCAGAGAAGAGAATCTCTGGTCTCCTGGTCCAGATTTAACAAAGGGGACAGATCTGAGTAATCCCCGTTCCATTGACTTAGCATGCATAGTTGCAGCGGTCTGAGATGTAGGCGCGCAAATGGCACTATGTCCATTGCCGCGACCATTAAGCCGATTACTTCCATGCACTGAGCTACTGATGGGCTTGGAATGGAGTGAAGGACACGGCAAGCATTGAGAATCTTTGATAACCTGGACTCCGTCAGGTAAATCTCCATCTCTACAGAATCTATAAGAGTCCCTAGAAAAGGGACCCTTGTGAGTGGTAACAGAGAACTCTTCTCCACGTTCACTTTCCACCCATGCGACCTCAGAAATGCTAGAACTATCTCTGGATGAGACTTTGCATTTTGAAAACTTGACGCTTGTATCAAAATGTCGTCTAGGTACGGAGCCACCGCTATGCCTCGTGGTCTTAGTACCGCCAGAAGTGAGCCCAGAACCTTTGTAAAAATTCTCGGGGCCGTAGCTAACCCGAAGGGAAGAGCTACAAACTGGTAATGCCTGTCTAGAAAGGCAAACCTTAGGTACCGATAATGATCTTTGTGAATAGGTATGTGAAGGTAGGCATCCTTTAAGTCCACTGTGGTCATATATTGACCCTCTTGGATCATGGGTAGGATGGTCCAAATGGTTTCCATCTTGAACGATGGAACCCTTAGGAATTTGTTTAAGATTTTTAAGTCTAAGATTGGTCTGAAAGTTCCCTCTTTCTTGGGAACCACAAACAGATTTGAATAAAACCCTTGCCCCTGTTCCGTTCGCGGAACTGGGTGGATCACTCCCATCACTAGGAGGTCTTGTACACATTGTAGAAATGCCTCTTTCGTTACTAGGTTTGTTGATAACCTTGACAGATGAAAACCTCCCTTGTGGAGGAAAAGTTTTGAAATCCAGAAGGTATCCCTGAGATATAATCTCCAACGTCCAGGGATCCTGTACATCTCTTGCCCAAGCCTGGGCGAAGAGAGAGAAAGTCTGCCCCCCACTAGATCCGTCTCCGGAAAGGGGGCCCTGACTTCATGCTGTCTTAGGGGCGGAAGTAGGCTTTCTGGCCTGCTTGCCCTTGTTCCATGACTGGTTGCCTTTCCAACCCTGTCTGTAACAAGCAGTAGTTCCTTCCTGTTTTGGAGCGGAGGAAGTTGATGCTGCTCCTGCCTTGAAATTACGAAAGGCACGAAAATTAGACTGTTTGGCCTTTGATTTGGCCCTGTCCTGAGGAAGGGTGTGGCCCTTACCTCCAGTAATGTCAGCAATAATTTCCTTCAAGCCTTTGAAAGGAATGTTTAGTAGTTTAGACTTAGAAGTTACATCTGCTGACCATGATTTAAGCCATAGCGCTCTGCGCGCCTGTATGGCGAATCCGGAATTCTTAGCCGTAAGTTTGGTTAAATGCACTACGGCATCCGAAACAAACGCATTAGCCAGCTTAAGGGTTCTAATCTTGCTCAAAGATTCATCCAATGGTGCTGTGCGAATCGCCTCTTCCAGAGACTCAAACCAGAATGCCGCTGCAGCAGTGACAGACGCAATGCATGCAAGAGGCTGTAATATAAAACCTTGTTGAACAAACATTTTCTTAAGGTAACCCTCTAATTTTTTATCCATTGGATCTGAGAAAGCACAGCTATCCTCCACCGGGATAGTGGTACGCTTGGCTAAAGTAGAAACTGCTCCCTCCACCTTAGGGACCGTCTGCCATAAGTCTTGTGTGGTGGCGTCTATAGGGAACATTTTTCTAAATATCGGAGGAGGGGAAAAAGGCACACCGGGTCTATCCCACTCCTTGCTAATAATCTCTGTAAGCCTCTTTGGTATAGGAAAAACGTCAGTACACACCGGTACCGCATAGTATTTATCCAGCCTACATAATTTCTCTGGGATTGCCACCGTGTCACAATCATTCAGAGCCGCTAACACCTCCCCTAGCAACACGCGGAGGTTCTCAAGCTTAAATTTAAAATTTGAAATTTCTGAATCCGGTCTCCCCGAATCAGAACCGTCACCAACAGAATGAAGCTCTCCGTCCTCATGTTCTGCATATTGTGATGCAGTATCAGACATGGCTCTCGTGTCATCGGCGCGCTCTGTCCTTAACCCAGAGCTGTCGCGCTTGCCTCTTAACTCGGGCATATTGTATAATACTTCTTTCATAACATTAGCCATATCATGTAAAGTGATTTATAAGGGCCTTGATGTACTTGGCGCCTTAATCTTACACACCTCCCGAGCGGGAGACGAAGGTACTGACACGTGAGAAGAGTTAGACGGCATAACTTCCCCCTCGTTGTCTGGTGAGGGGGTACAGATTGACTTTTATTCAAAGTAATATCAATACAATTGGTTCACATATTTCTATTGGGCTCCACATCGGCTTTTAAACATAATGAACAAGCAAATTCCTCTGTATCAGACATGTTTAAACAGACTAGCAATGAAGCTAGCAAGCTTGGAAATTACTTCAATAAGTTTACAAGCAATATAAAAAACGCTGCAGCGCTTTTTTTAAAAAACACAATTGAATAACAAAGAACTAGTTCAGTTATAGTCAACAATTCTTTAAATGTATTAATTAGCAGAGAATTGCACCCATTAGCAAAAGGATGATTAACCCCTCAGTACCCAAAAAACGGATATCAAATTAAGATTTAACGCTTTTATCACAGTCAAACACACTGTCACAGGTCTGCTGTGACTGATTACCTCCCTCAAAAACGAATTTTGAAGATCCCTGAGCTCTCTGGAGACGTCCTGGATCAAAGAGGAAGAAGCAGGAAGACTGTGCTAGAATTTTAACTGCGCAACAAGGCGCTAAAAAAAGGTCCCTCCCACTCCTATACAACAGTGGGGGACCTGATATAACGGTTTCTATGCAGAAATATACGTTAGCCGTGTGGAAAAAAATCATGCCCAAAAAGATATATCACCAAAGTACCTCACAAAACGATTAACATGCCAGTAAACGTTTTTTAAAAAAAAAAACAACATTTCAGATGCTGTGTAAAGTTATTACTAAGACTGCTACCAGTCGCTTCTACTGCAGTTAAGGCTCACACACTATATCAGTATTAACAGTATTTTTTCAGTCAAATTCTAGTCCCTAGAAAATAACTCTACTGTGCATACATTTATCAGCCTGATACCAGTCACTACTACTGCATTTAAGGCTGTACTTACATCATACGGGTAACAGCAGTGTTTTCTTAGTCAATTCCATTCCCAGAAAATATTGTACTGCACATACCTCATTTGCGGGAGACCCCGCATGCTATTCCCATTTTCTGAAGTTACCCCACTCCTCAGAATGTCGAGAACAGCCAGTGGATCTTAGTTACGCCTGCTAAGATCATAGAAAACGCAGGCAGTTTCTTCTTCCAAATACTGCCTGAGATAGAAAAACAGCACACTCCGGTGCCATTTAAAATAACAAACTTTTGATTGAAGAATTATTAAGTAAAAACTCCAGCTCCTCTCGCGACCTCCTTCTTTGTTGAGGGTTGCAAGAGAATGACTGGATATGACATGTGAGGGGAGGAGCTATATAGCAGCTCTGCTTGGGTGATCCTCTTGCAACTTCCTGTTGGGAAGGAGAATATATCCCATAAGTAATGGATGACCCGTGGACTGAACACACTTAACAAGAGAAAACCTGCGGTTCTCTATCAGCTGAACTAAGTACCACCTCATAGTTTATTGGCCTAGAATCATTGCCTTTTACTGTCAAAAAATCCTGTCTCCTTTGTTCAATTTGAGAGGACTCAACCTGATCAGTAGTAATTTTCTTATTCAAACTTGAATTCCTAGTGACAATAGGGTCTAGACGAATAATACTGTTGGTTTTGGGTTTTACAGTTTGCTCCACTTGCATCTCAGTGTACTGAGAACTAGGGGCAGGGGGTAGGCATAACTGGGCATCTGTAGTAGGAAGCAAATTAGAATCAGAAAAAGACACATGTTTATCTTGTGAATTTATCACATTCCTACCACGTGACCTGGACCTAGACCTATATCTACTTTGTGTGATGTTATTACGTGTGTGCCAAGTGTAAACTCTGTTGTGTAGGTGGTCATGACTATCCCTCAAAAATTTCTTCAACTTGAAATTATCTAATTCAGTACGAAACTTATTAACAGAGTCTTTCAATAAAGTGTCTATTTCAGTAAATTTGACATGCATGGTATATTCATTCATCCTTAGCTGTAAATCAGTTATTTCTTCTCTAGTTTTCATCAGAGCTTTCTCCTTAAAGGTAATAATTAACTCAATAAGTCTCCTAGAACATTCCGTTAGGATAGTATTCCATTTCAATACAAAAGATGTATCATCAACCTGGAAGGTGGGAAACTTATTTAGGCGTAGGCCCCTGGGAATAAGATCCATCAACAGATATTTCTCCAGGGCCCGCTTATCCCACCATACCTTGTACTCCTTAATAAGGGTTTTCTCCATCTGCAAGAAAATGTCACTTATGGAGAGTGTCTCCCTTTGATTAACAAATGTATCTTCGATACTGAGTCTCTCCATATCCACAAGAGAGCGCATTGAAAATAAATTGTGATTCTCCATAGTAAAGAACTAACAGTTCACTCCTGTAATATATCTAATTATATGAGTCACAAATAGCAACGTTAAGAAACAGGGAGGATCGGTCCTGATAAACAGTCACAGTTAGACCAAGTCGAGCCGTGAGTGGGAAATAGGTAGCAATACAAAAATTCAATTCGTCCCACTTTACAGCTCTAGACTTAGATGGCACAGTGTTACAATGTATGGAAGAAGGGAAGAAACTCACCCGGTAGGCCCATGTAGCGAAACTTATTACGGGACTCCACAGTCGCGGTTGCGGGTAAATTCCACTTACTTGGGAACGTCACTCCTGTTCCGACCGGGATTATCTCTCCGCCAGCCCCAGGTTTCAAACTTCGCTCCACTCACGATAGCCAACACCGGGTGAGTATTCACACTCCGCCAAGAGGCAGCTGCAGCCGCCTACGTCTCAGCCACTTTCCTGAGCAGCACATTCACTGCCGTCTTAACGTCATCAATAGTGCTGTCGGTCCGGAATGCTTACCAAGGCTCCACTGGAAACGATATCCAAAAAGCAGAACAGACAAATGCCAGCGAGCCTCAAGGTAATGCATAAAAGTTATTTTATTAGTAGAGAAAAGTAAAAAAGCATAAAGCTTATATCCCAAGCATAAGTAGTAAATACAGGTCCTACGCGTTTCGGCAGCCCCCTGCCTTATTCATGGACATAAAGGTAATCTCACCCCTTAAATACACCTGTGTCCCCAGGTGTTAATACCACGTGATGCATACAGTTAAAGGGATATTTAGTACATTGTTATCAAATAGTGCATACACTCATAGAATTAGCATGGCAAACTCTAATACCTATATGTTTGAAATTTAAATCTGATTTTAATATTTAAACAGCTAAAATCTTTTTTTTTTTTTTATAATGAACACTACACTAAATTTTAAGGGCAATTGGGGGACATTTTAAAATTAACAAGGAGGTCTGACCTCTGGTTAATTTTCGGAGAGCTATGGCTGGTTATTTATTTAAACTGAGAATTTGCCCGTTTTCGGGCTAGCAATAAATTAGCGCTCCACTTATAATGTAGCCCTAAATTTTATGCACCTCCATCTAATTATGGGAGCCACATTTTTGGAACCTAGGTTAAAAATGGCAGGTATCTAACAGAGTTGCTGTACATGTGCAAACAGATCAGCACTGGAAAACAGTGAAAGCTAGGTTTCAACATGGCAGCACCCATGACTAGAGAGGCAGGGAATATCCTCAATGTAATGTTTATGAAATGTATTTAGTGTTAAATGTCCCTTTAAGTAAAACACAGGCACTTGCTTTCAAAAGTCAGTAGAAAAGCAGTGCTGCCTCCAGGGGTTTGCAGGTGAACTGCCCTAGTTTCATACATCTCTATAAATGCCCCTCTTTTCATTATTTGTAATCCAGATTAGGGACTTTTTATATGTAAATATATTATAGTGACCCTAAACCTTCACAAGTTCAGTGTTCGTCTGTGTTATGTGCTTTTAATAGTATAGTGTGCTCCAAGCATAGCATTTAAAGGGACATCAATTGCAACACTCAATAGCTAGGTTATAGTAAACTTGTCTCTTAGTACCCAGTAACAAAATGTGGTCCCACTATGTGTACACACCAGCTTTAGCAATAAGAGCATGCATACCTAGATTCAGCAATGGGCGTCACAAGAAATAATTACAATACAGATCTTGGATGTTACACAAATGACAGATTTTGTTATATAAAACTTTAGATAAAGTTTCAGTACAGTTTTCAATATAGAAATAATTATGTTGCAAACAAACAATGGCATGTTTCTATTAACTTGCTAAACGGTTCTAAGATAATATGCATTTTCCCTTTAGTCCTTTTAAAGGCGGCGGTCAGCAAAGCAATTCCCGTTGTCCACCCAATTACAAATAACCCCAGTTTTATCATGCTAATGACTGATTAGAAAGCATGGACGCAGAGTCACGGGGAGGCCTTTTATAATAAGTGAATGCCTTCAGCCTCACACATTTACATTTATAGAGCTTAAAATGCATTAAATAATATAGCCCACGGATAAAGAAGATGCAAAAAAAAGACTGCATTTTTTTTAAGTGTTAAAGGTTCAGTAAATTATTTAGAAAGCAAGAAAATGATAGAACTTTCCATTTTTTATGCAATAAAAAAATTAAAATACCACATGACTATAGTATCACCATTTGTATTGTTATTGTGCAACCCTATATTTAGCCTGGGATGTTAAACATATTACAGTTCTTAAACGCCATACACACTAAACACCAAATACATTTAACATAAAGATTAGTATAGTCTACAAGGTCTTGTAAATAAGTAAAATAAATTTATTTCACCATACTCTATTCTATGACTTCCATCATTATTTCACCTTCCCCAAACATATTTTGATTTTTTTCAACTTTATTCCCTCTAAACATTTTCTATATATACTGGTTTCAAAGGGACATGTTAGTCAAAATTAAACTTTTATGATTTACAGAGAATGCAATTTTAAATAATTGTATCATTTAAATCCATTAAAGGGACATGTTACCCATTTGTTAAAGGGATACTAAACCCATTTTTTTTCTTTCATAATTCAGATAGAGCATAGATTTTAAGCACCTTTCTAATTTACTCCTATTATCAATTTTTCTTTGTTCTCATGCTATCTTGATATGAAAAAGCAGTACTGTAAGCTTTAGAGCCAGACCATTTTTTGTTCAGCACATGGGTAGCACTTGCTGATTTGTGGCTAAATGTAGCAAACCAATCAGCAGCTCTACAAGGTGCTGAACTAAAAAATGGGCCGGCTCCTAACCTTTTATGACTGCTTTTTCAAATCAAGATAACATGAGAACAAAGAAAAATTGATAATAGGAGTAAATTAGAAAGTTGCTTAAAATTGCATGCTCTATCTGAATCATGAAAGAAAAAATGTGGGCTTAGTATCCCTTTAAATCACAAGTAATGCAGCATATCTGTAATATTGCGGACCAGAAAAGATCACATGAACATCTCTGTAAAAAAGGAAGTTAGTGCTCTGTGAGAAATTACTCTTCAGCTTTTTACTGCCCTCTTCATGCTGAAAAAAACAACACTTGGCATTATCAGTGCTGAGTTCACACTTTGTTTTATTGTGATCTTGTGCCGTTTAACCTCTTAAGGACATATGACGGAATTTTTCCGTCATAAAACAATTGAGAAAACTGAAAGCTGTGTCCTTAAAGGGTTAACTACAATCTTGCAAGAAGAAAAAACTGTGAAGGGAAATAATGTGACTGTCTACTTGCAAGTTCCAGGACAAGCATTCTGATTGGATGCTTAAAATCCCTTTACACGGGAATGTGGCTACTGAGGGAATTTTGAGGTAAAATGTTCCTTTTTTTGTACATAGAAATGTTTGTGTGATATTTTCTTGTTAGCTTTGTATATGTATGCTGAATCAGACAGTTTCAATGTTATACACTTTTAAACTCTAGATGGCAGAAGGGTTTGTAATAATGTATAACAGTTACATTGTTTCAAACACTGATGTAACATAGTGCCTATGATTTGCATTCCTCCAAGTCTACCTAGGTATGCTCTTCAACAAAGAATACCAAGGGAATGAAGAAAAAGGTGATAATAGTAAATTAAAAAGTTGTTTAAAATTGAACGCTCTGTCTGAATCATGAAAGTTTAATTTTGACTTTCATGTCCCTTTAATAAAAAAATCTCAGTACTGGTATATGCTGCATGCCCGCACTTCTGCATTAGGGATGTGCATTTGGATCCTTTGTGAGGATCCTAATGCGGAAGTAAGCAGCGGCTTGCTGTAAAAGATCCCAACACTAAGATCTGTGCAAATTCAGATCTTAGAGTGGGGATCTTTTACAGCAAGCCGCTGCTTACTTCTGCATTCGAATCCCCACAAAGGATCCTAATGCACATTGTAATTCTTCATTGCACTTATGACATCATGTGACAGCACCAGCTTGATCATCTGTATAGGATAGAGCCGCTTACATGTGACAAACACATATCTGAGGCAGGTCACACACACGTAAAGACGGAAAAATGTAAAGGGACAAGAAACTAAAAAAATGTATTTATGGATTCAGATAGAAGTAAATAGAAAAGTTATTTAAAATTTATGCTCTATTATCTCATTTACTTAATTCTCTTGCTATCATTTGTTGAAGATTAGAATAGATTATCTCCAGCACCTGTGTATCCAGTGGGTGACAACGCCATCCAAGACCTCACACCAAAAGTCCCAAAAGTTAATCCAATAGAGCAAATCAGATGGCAGCACTCCAGTAATCTTAAAAGGTGTATTATTTATTCACCTCAACTCCAAAAAAGACAATAAAACAATGTTTCGGGTGTTACCCCTTAAATGCAACATGATTAACACCCGAAACATTGTTTTATTGTCTTTTATGGAGTTGAGGTGAATAAATAATACATCTTTTAAGATTACTGGAGTGCTGCCATGTGATTTGCGCTATCATTTGTTGAAGAAGCAGCAGCAATAAACTACTGGGAGCTAGCTGAACACATTGGGTGAGCCAATAACATGAGGCATATATGTGCAGTATATTCCCCACTGACCCTGCCGCTTGTGAACTTTTCCCTTTTATACAGCTTTAATAAAAGTTACAGAGTTTCTTGTATTTGGATATTTATATAACCAGTGATCAGCTTCACCGCTGTTCCTATTGACTGCAACGAGGCTCCAGTTACCGCCCACCCAGTGACGTCACCTTACCAGGCACACAGCATGAGTGTGAAGGGGAACGTCGTGGACATAGCAGGTGACAGGCCAGAGGCAAGTCCTCCCCAATAAAAGAAAGTCCTTACAGCTGTTACATTGGATACCATGGAGCCCCCTTAGCCATTTTATATGGATATCAGGACATGGGATGCTTCAATTGGGTGAATGTGCATGAAACAAGTTATATCATTCTGGAGCTCTTTATTTCATATACTTCTATGTTTCTTATTTTATTGAGGGTTATTGAACTTGTTTTAATCAGAGGCAGGCCACACACGTAAAGGAGGAAAAAAGCTCATGCTCAATCTGAATAAAGAAATTAAAAAAAAAATTGATTTTATGTCCCTTTAATTTAAAATTAGCATTAACCTTTAAAAAAAAAAAAAAAAAAAGTAGTATATTCAAAACCTCATATAAACCATTTCCAGACAATCTCAGTAATCCTGGCTGGTTAGGAGGACAAATTCAGTTATGACAATAGCCTAGGTGACTTAAAGGAACATGAAACTCAAAATGTTCCTCTCATGATTCAGATAGAGCATACATTTGTAAACATTGTTCCAATTTAGTTCTATTATCAATATTACGTTATTCTCTTGGTATCCTTTCTTGAAGCAGCAGCAATGTACTACTGGGAGGTAGCTGAACACATTTCTAAGCCAATCACAAAAGGCATATATTTGCATCCACCAATCAACAGCTAGTTCACATTTCATAGGCCTACATAGGTATGCTTTTAAACCAAAGGATATCAATAGAACAAAGCAATTTAAGTAATAGATGTTAATATTGGAAAAAGTTGTTTAAAATGGTATGTTATCTGAATTCATGAAAGAAACCTTTTGGGTTTCATGTCTCTTTAATATCTACTTTTCTATAAGACATGGGTTAAACAACTTTAGGTAAATTCTGACCTTACTTATTACGTAGGTTAGTTTTGACTGTATCTTTTTTGTTAAGATGTCTAAATTAGATCTATGATTATGCATTTGTTTCAACACCACATGTCTACCTTCCCAAGACAGTTGTGGTCATGTGTAAAGATTGCGGTGAGCTTCCAGTGATAGATAGCATTAGTAACAGAGAATCAAGAAGCTTTCCACAAAAGAACAGAACATGAATATCGTTTAAACATTCCAAAGAATCAGACATTAAAAAATGAGACAAAGCATTCTGTCAAGTGAATAAAAAAAATATCACTCACACAGCAGAAAAAGCTATAAAATAAAATAACCAGTTTATGTAGATGATGCAGTGATACAAAGAACCTTTCATTTTAATGTGTAGGATAAAGATAGAAAGTGATGGTAAATTTAGAGCGATTGGCAAATACATTCCTAATCTTTAAGTATGTCCCAGATAAAATCGCTATATTTTTTTTCATTTCCTCTTATTCCTTTATATAAAAATGTATATTTTACTTAGAGCGTTATCGCTCCTTGCCTCCGCTCCCCGTCATTGTATCGGCATCTATAGCACTGTCCAGTCAGCGATCCAGCATGTAGCGCATGCGTATAAATTAACGTAGGCATGTTTGTTTCGCCGACTGGCCTGGGCTGTCATTGGTAGTTTAAAAAAAGGGGACCTGAATAAATGAATGGCGGCCATTGTACGGGATGAGGAAGGCATGTTTAAGAGGTTTCATGAATGAAAGTCACCTTTTTTTACTTTACATACGTTCGCATGTTTGAAGTCTGCATAGTTTCTCATCTCTTTAACTATGAGCTTATGCTGCTCCCTATATAAAAAGAGTATTTAAACAAAAATAAAATACGAGGGAAAGACAAAACCTACCTTGACTAATGTGTCCACAAAATATTAAACACAGTTTTAAAATGCAAAATTATGTAGTTTTGATTACTTAACATTATAGTAACACTTTTTTGTTATGTTGTTATAATTCTGTTTATGTTAAAAAAAAAACATTCCCAGGATGGAATTATTTATCCATATCCCACACAGAACAAATACAGATAAGTAAACGGCATATGTTGAAATATTTGTGAGACTACAGCTCCCCTTAGTGGCTGCATGTGGAACGTTTCTCAATTATGGTCCTCAAGCAGCCCTGAAAATATCTTAGAAGAGAAATACTTAAAGTGAATGACAACTTTCACGAATGAAAGCCCCTGTTTTTTTTTATGTCTAGAAATGAAGAATCCGGCTTCCTCTAAGAACAGCTTCCCCCAGAGCAAACATTGCCTGAGGCCACGCCGTGATGGGAGGAAAGCCGGATCGTCATTTCTGAAGTAAGAAGAGACGTCCTGGGGACGGGGGGACCGCTGCTCTGGTGCACTATACTTGCTAGGAATAAAAGGTAAGTATTTTAAAAGAAACGGCTTCAATGTAAACTTTCACTAAGAAAGTGCCCCTAGTTAAATAGTATTTTTAAAACCAGGGCTTTCATTCGTGAAAGTTGACGCTCACAATAAATTTGTGCCAGTTAGGGCTCCCTGAGGACCTAGAATTGAGAAACAGTCTAATACATTAAACTTTTTAGGTTTTAATATATTTTAGGTCTCTTATTGGCTATCCTATAATTTCCAATGAGAAGTGTATTGTAGTCTTTGTGGAGATTTCAAATTCATACCTATTTGAAATGCTTTTACACCCCATCATAACCCATTTTATTTTATGCATTTGTACCATGAAATCCCCTCCCTAAACATTGAGACAAGTTGACACCAGTATCCCAACCAACTATGAACAGTCATCAACTTTTCAAAGGATTTTTTGGCCTTTTCAAAGTAAATACCATACATATACTATATATCACCTCTGTGATTACCTTGTATCGAAGCTTCTATAGACTGCCCTCTTATCTCAGTGATTTCTTAAAGCTTGCATTTTAGCCAATTAGTGCTGTCTCATGCGTAACTACACTGCTGTGAGCACAATGTTATCTATATGGCCAGGCAAATATGAGCTAGCATTGTCTGGCTGTGAAAAAATGATAAAATGCACCAAGATAAGAGGTGGGCCTACAAGGGCTTAGAAATAGGAAGGCATTTTAGAGGTTTAGATGTTACAAAGTATATTAATATAACAATATTGGTTGTGTAAACCTGGAGAATGGTTAGTAAAAAGCATGATCTGTCTGTTTTAAATAAAAAAAGAAAGCTGTCCCCTTTAAGCAACATTTCAAATATGTTTTAAATACACAAACATTGCACCATTAAACCATTTTGAAATATCTTTTTGTTTGAAATACACTTCACTTCACACTAAGAGTATGCAGGTGCAGACAACCTACTGCTGTATCCTAAGCTGGTCATGCGCACAACAAAATCCATGACTGTAGCAAGTGAGCTTTCTGCAATAATACGTCTAGTGGTATATTAACCTGCTCCCACATTTCAAATGTTATTAAAATGCCCTGCTACGTGAGCATTGAACTGAAGCGTCTTTGCACTTCGCAGGTTTTAAACCTTCAAATCCTCTCAAGTTCAGTGCATTTAAAAAGGGAAGTTATACAGTGCATAGAAAATGAAAGATTGGGGAGCTAGCCTTGGGCCAAACGTTTATTTCTGTATAGTGGACTTTGCATACAAACAAAATAGCTTTAAAAACCCCCACAGTATTCCAGTAGAAAATTCAGCAGGTCATCATGGTCACAGTGTATTGTGTTTAACCGGAAGAATAACAACAAGTGAATAAAAGATCAGCTGTTACTGTACCTTTGCACCACAATCAAGATATTGAACTAGCATTTAACTTCAAAACCTTGCCCCATCTCACACCTTCCTTGTTTTTATCTTAAGGGAACTTAAGATCTGTTCTGTTATAGATAATAGGAATATGGTTGTGTCACCCATGCTTATCCTAGACAGATACGAGTTACACACGCTGCAGTATGTGCAGGGAGAAACATGCATTGTGCCCCCGGTAGAGCACTATTCATTCCTGCCTGCAAACCCTGCAGCATGTGCAACTCATAACTATCCCAGGGGAAACATAGGCGAGGTGGCAACCCTAACTGGGAACAGAAGTTGAAAACTACCTGTGTAATCTTTTCAACAAATGTTATCTTTAACACAAGAAGACATTTATATTTTAAGTGAATGTAAAGTCCAATGAATTAGTGCCCGGTGTCTAAAAGTACTCATTGTAAAGTTTAATGAATGAAAGTGCCCCTGTTTTTAAGAGTATTTTTAAATAGCTGGGAACATATTCATTAAACTTTACATTCACTTTAAAACCCCAAAAGCGGCAGAGCACTAAAGGTACCACAATAAAAATATAAAATGTACCTTTTATTAAAGGGACACAGTCTAGTCCAAAATAAACTTTCACAATTCAGATAGAGAATATAATTTTAAACAATTTTCCAATTTACTTTTATCACCAAATTTTGCTTTGTTCTCTTGGTATTCTTAGTTGAAAGCTAAACCTAGGAGGTTCATAAGCTAATTTCTAAAGCCCTTAAAGGGCCGCCTCTTCTTTTAGGGCATTTTGGACAGTTTTTCACCACTAGAGGGTGTTTATCTATATGGACACACATGAACTAACACTGTGCTCATGCACGTGGAGTTCCAGTGAGCCATCACTGATTGGCTAAAATGCAAGTCTGTCAAAAGAACTGAAATAAGGGGGCAGTTTGCAGAGGCTTAGATACAAGGTAATCACAGAGGTAAGAAGTATATTGGTATAACTGTGTTGGTTGTGTCAAAACTGGGGAATGGGTAATAAAGGGATTATCTATATTTTTAAACAATAAAAATTCTGGTGTAGACTGTCCCTTTAAACTATTAAAAAGTTGAAGCATCAAGGTATAGAAACCCTTATGCATTTCAAGCCAATGACAGGCACTTAATCATTAGTGGCCTGTGATCAACGCAAAATGAGTAAGGGCTTGCCTATGCCTTAAAGGACCAGTCAATGCAGGGACAATTACATAAATTAACAAGTACATAAGAAAAAGGCGATGCAATAGCACTTACTCTAGATTTCAAATAAGCAGTAGATTTTTTTCTTCTGATAAAATTTATTTTGTCTCCCATTTTCCGGCCCGCTGTATCATGTGACAGACATCAGTCAATCACAGACTGGTATACAAATACCCTGTGAGCTTGTACACATGCTAAGTAGGATCTTGTTCCCCAGAAAATTTGAATATAAAAAGACTGTGCAAAATTTGATAATGGAAGTAAATTGGAAAACATCTTAAAACTGCATGCTCTTTCTAAATCATAAAAGTTTATTTTGGACTTGAGTATCCCTTTAAATGGACCTTCCTCAGTTTAAAATTTAATGACTTTATAGCACCTCATAAAAAGGCTATTGTACTTCCATTAAATCCCGTACTTAATGGCTTTTTTTACAGCTATGCTGCATCATATTTCAAGTGATTCCCCATAGAAAGTAATAAAGTGTTTTCTTGGATAGTGATTCTCATAATATAAATTCTCAGTTTGCAACAATATATAATTAAACAAATGTGTTTCGCTATATTTTAACTTGTATTTGCTTCTAATATAGTAGCATTACTTTTCCGTTTGGTTAAATACCCAGCTAATACAGCAGTTAGGGACCCGGAATGCCACTTGTAAGTGAAAACCGCCTTAGAGCGGAGCAAGGTGGTTTTCACTTTCTTTTCACTTGCCAGTGAGTTTAAAAACATGTCTGAACTAACATATATTAGGTGTGCAATAGCGCTAAGTTTAGGTTAATGCTAGCACAGTACAATACTCAATTACGCAAGTACAATACATACAGACACAAGATGGGGGGGTCATATACATAATACAGGTACAGTGCTTTAGGAAATAAAACTGTACAGTACATATAAAACAGTGACAAACTACTGTATTCAAATTTGCCAGAATTACAAAACTGAGGGCACGGAGTGCACTTGCAATTTCGCGATGAGTACAGTACGGTTTCAAAATCCTTGGAGCTTGGACTTCAGCTCCGTATTAGCAAAAAGCTGCAGAGCAAAGAGCGGTAAAAGCTGTGTTTTCCTGTATTATGAACCTTGAATAAAATGAATCTGCATACAGCTTGCAAGTTAAAAAAGGGACAGCAAACCTCTTTATAGTCCTAATTTAAAATGTTTAGTTATGCATAATGAAAAAATATTGCAATTTATTATTTATTTATTTTTGCTCCCTTTTCATGTAATTTAAAAATTGAGCGATTTCTAATTCTCAGAACTTGAAATGCACCCTACTGACTTATCAAGGCTAACTCTGCTACATATGTGTCCCTAAGTGCTTTATCAGATAACAACTGCAAAACAATTAATTTATACTAACGTTATGACAGTGGCTAGCCTTATTGTCTGGAATAAAGCCCAGATTTGGCTCCTCCAAATAAGGCAATTGGTAGGTGGAGTTTGGTTATTGAAAACTAAATTCCTGTAAAAAGGATGTATTGTGTATTTAAAAGAATACTTGGCTGATAGGTTTACTGTCCCTTTAAATCAGTGAGAACTGCAGATGTAAAACGCTTAGAGAATATAATGAGCTGTGAGAGAGCTTCAGACACACCCAGCAAACTCTCCTGTCCCACCTACCTTTGTTGGGCACAGTAGTGAAGCAGCTTAGGCCAGCCTTTACCTTGAAATGGCAGGTGTTTGTAAGTAAATATTTTTTTCTTAAAACGTTTTATTCCTATAAAACCTATAAGTAGATTATATTTGTTTTAAATTTCTTTAGTGAAAAAACAAGGAGAATAATTAGAAGAAAAAAAAAAAAAACTTGCATTAAAGATCATGAACATTTTTATAACTTTCTGGAGTCAGATAAAAGTAATTGCAAAGTTGTTTAAATTTGTATGTTCTATTATCAAAATATGCTTCACGTCCCTTAATGTCCTTTGCTGAAGGAGCAGTATTGCACTGCTGGGAGACAGCTAAACACTTCTAGTCCGGCAATCATAAGAGACAAATGTGTGCAGGCACCAATCATCAGCTTTCCCAGTGCAGGCTATGTACATATTCTTCCTCTTCAAACAACAGATAAAGCACTAAACTGAAGTGAATTTTAAAAGGGTCTTAAAATGACATGTTCTAATTGAATCAAGCAAGTTTAATTTTGACTTTTCTCTCCCTTTAAAGCCAGAGTTCAAGGTGTATTTTTTGCATATAAATTTAGATATGCACAATAATGCTACCACTCACTGGATTTTAATGTCAATTCTATTTTATGGATGTTACTTTAAAAGAACAGAATTACATTAAAAATACACTGAGTACTGTGAATTACTTTTTGAAGTGAAACCATGCACCTCTATTGCAGTACTGGGGCCACTGTGTCATAATTGTCCCCTGAAATATCACAAGGAAAATATGCGACAATGAAAAGTACCAGGTGAATATATAGATGTCCTATACCCAAGTGTGCCACAGCAAAACAAGCCTGATCACCTTGTATGTGAAAAGTTAGATGCAGAAATATGGTAACATGAATATTACACCAAGGGCCAGATTACAAGTGGAGAGCAAAATTTCAATTTCGCTAAAAAATATTTGCCTTTGTAATAACAGCACACGTACATTTTACGAGAGTGTGCTTCCATAGGCTCCAATAGGAGTCTCGTTCTCATGCCGTCAGACACGACTAGCACCGCAAAGGGGGTAAGTCATGCAGCAAAGTGTAAGTATATGCTTATATATTTATGTGTTAATATGTGTATATACACATATTAAACCCAATAAGATAGCAAATATGCAGAAAATAGGATGTAGATAAAACGTAGCATTTATTCCAGCAACATGATAAAAAAGTCCATGGAGGGACAGGTACAAAAAGAGATGACTCAGTATACGCGTTTCGGCTGTATGCCGTAATCACTACTGCTAAAGACAAGTTGGTAGCATACAAACTTAAAAGGTGTACTTGATCCTGATTGGTTAAGAACTCTAATAAGGAAACACCTTGCATAATGTAACAATTGTACCTATTGTCAACTAACTATATTAATGTTGATTATAATTATATGTTATATATACACAATATGTTATTTTTAAACATTAATACCAGATACCATATGTGCTTAACATTCTAAGAGCCAAAAATAATAATGAAATATACATGTCTAGGTGCGAACAAGACACAACATTGTTGTAACATATTTAAAAGCGATAGTAACGTGTATGTGATACACATTGAAACCTATCACAGAATCAGGTTAGCTCATAAATTTCCATATATGATAAGTAAGATATTTGAAAAACAGTAAGAGTATATTTACCAAAAACATAAAGTAAATGGGTAATAAATATACTAAATGTTCAGATGAACTAAATGCAGCACAAAGGATGTGTGAAGAATGAAGATAATATAATGAATAAATTGTGAATGATAAATATAAAATGGGGGGAGAGGGAATGGGGGAGCGGAGAAAAGAAAAGAAAAAAAGTGGGGGGAAGGATGGGGCAGAGTATAAAGCGGGAAAGAAAGGGGGGGAAGGGAAGAAAAAGATAGGAAAAAGGGGAAAGAAAAAAGGGCAAAGGGACTCTACTGAGGGGTGTAAGTGATGTATGGAGAATGAAAATCTCAAATTGTAAACTGACAAGTAAAGTGGTATAAGTAAGTCACTCCCAATAATTTATTAGGTCATATTCAGCATTTAGACCAAAAAGGGACCTTTGTGGATAATTTAAATATCCAAAGCATCTCACGCTTATCTAGTAATCTTTGTCTGTCCTCCACCCCTTTCCGGATGTGGTATGTAATCAATGCCTGCCACTTTAGAGAAGAGGCATCTTTGTTGTGTTTGATACAAAAATGTTGAACTTTAAGTGAGGAAGACTTTCCTAACCTAATCGTGGACAGATGTTCCCCTAATACGAGATCTTATGTCCCTTGTCGTAAGTCCAACGTACTGAACATTGCACAAAGTGCATGTGATGAGATAGATAACAAACTGCGATGTACAGTTTAAACAGTAATTGATATCAAATGAACGTTGGGTGACAGTGGACGTGAATGTGTCGGATGTAGTGACATAGTCACATGGTTTGCACCTGCTGCTCCCACATCTAAACATGCCTTTAGATGTCAGCCATGAACTCATTGTGGCTCAAGGATTGCTCAAAACCGTGGGTGATAAGTAATTACCAATGTTTTATTACGGCGGAAAGAGCATCTCATTCCTTCAGCCACACAGTTGATGAGCTTGTCATCTGCCACAAGGAGTTTAAAGTGTCTTTTGACAATATCGCATACTTCTTGATAGTCAGTACTATAGTCGGTTACAAAAGTAACCTTATCAAATTTGGGAATCAGTTTTCTATTCTTGGCTTCTCTCTCGTTTAACATGAGTTTGCGATCTATACCCTGAACTTCACCAACAGCCCTAATAATAACCTTTTTTGGATATCCTCTGCTACTCAAACGATCAAGTAGATCTTTTTGGTGTTCAGCAAAAGCTTCCTCTGCTTGAGCAATTGCGTTGGCTCTAATCAATTGGCCCTTAGCTATAGAGTACATAACACTTTTTTTGGATGGCAGCTTTTTGCGTGTAAACTGAGTTTCCTGAAATAGGCTTCCTGTAATTACAGGTCTCAATCTTGCCTGAGATATTGCCCTTGAGAGAAATAAAGAAAATTGATGGTGTCAATGTGTGTTTCTGAGGTGAATTTCAATTCAGGGTGTTCTTATTTATGTATTCCAAAAATCTGATTTTGTCTTCTGTACTACCGCTCCAAATGAGGAGTAGGTCATCAATAAAATGACCGTAGTATGTGATGTTGAGTCTGAAGGGGTTCCCATCCCCATAGATGTGGGACAGCTCCCACCAACCCATGTACAGGTTGGCATATGAGGGGGCAAACTTCGCCCCCATCGCTGTCCCACATCTCTGGAGATAGAAAACCCCCTCAACTCAAAAATAATTATGACTTAGAAGAAATTCTGTAACTTCAATCACATACTGCTTGAAATTGTGGTCTAAGTTGGAATAATGCGTCAGAATGAAATCTATAGCCTCAAGGCCAAACTCATGTGGTATAGAGGAGTATAAGGCTGTGACATCAATTGTCATCCAGCTATTAGTGGGATCCCACACCAGATTGTCCATCACTCTCAGGATATGCTTAGTGTCCTGTAGAAAGCTTGGTAAAGCCTGAACCAAGGGACATAGAATGGCATCAAGCCACTCTGATGTGTGTTCAAAAAGGGGATCCCGATCCCACTAACAATTGGATGACCAGCAACGTTAATCAGGGACTTATGCACCTTCAGGAGATGGTGTAACACAGGAGTCACAGGAACTCAACATACAAATAGTCAAAGGTATTTCTATCTAGAAAACCTTGTTCCATACCATTGTCCAGAAGGTGCATAAGTTCAACCTGAAAATGTTTAGTGGGATTATTGGAGAGAACCGTGTACTGTGTAGAATCATTCAGTTGGCGTAGTGCTTCCTTCTTATAATCCACGGTATCCATAACCACAACAGAGCCCCCCTTATCCGCATTGCGGATCACAATTTGATCATTGTCTTTTAGTTCCTTCAAAGCCTTCCTCTTCAATCTAGAAAGATTGTCAGGAGGTTTCTTTTTCTGAAGGGCTAGATCTTTTTGATCCTTCTCAACCCTATTGTAGAATTTTTCTATAAGGGGCCTCTGCTGTGGATAGGATAGAACGTGGATGCCTTCTTGTAACCTATAAATTTGTCCATACATTGCGCTCCCATGTCTGTTGGCTTATCCCTGGCCATAGTATCAAGAGTGATTACATCACAGGTTTCAGAAATGAAAGATCGTTATTCAAGTTAACCCTTGTGATGTTTGAGTCAGCGGTCTCCAATAGAGATAGGTAAAACATCTTGATTACAATTAGAAAAGTGGTTTTTCAGTGTAATGTTGCAAACCAAACATCGTTTTGAACAAATCAAACCCAACGAGAGGTACAAAACCTAATCCCTAGACTTAAAAGTTTGACTTGTGGATCACTTAGAATTGTGTTGGACAGATTGATTACACTGAAGGTGCATATTTGTTGGTCCCTTTCGTTACCCTTAAAGGATAATGACTCTGAGCATTCTGTGTATTCCTCTCCCCCCTTGGGGTTCATTGGGGCAAATGGAAAAACCTGGTCCAATTGGGTATTACTACAATGGGAGTCAGAAATAGAGTGTGTATCTATGTTTTTTGGCTCTGTTCTGTCTGAGGTGGTATTAAAGGGACACTGAACCCAATTTTTTCTTTTGTAATTCAGAAAGAGCAACTTTCTAATTTACTCCTATTATCAATTTTTATTTGTTCTCTTGCTATCATTATTTGAAAAAAAAAAAAAGGCCTCTAAGCTTTTTTTTTGGTTTCAGTAGTCTGGACAGCACTTTTTTTATTGGTGGATGAATTTATCCACCAATCAGCAAGAACAACCCAGGTTGTTCTCAAAAATGGGCCGGCATCTAAACTTACATTCTTGCATTTCAAATAAAGATACCAAGAGAATGAAGAAAATTTGATAACAGAAGTAAATTAGAAAGTTGATTAAAATTCCATGCTCAATCTGAATCACGAAAGAACATTTTGGGTACAGTGTCCCTTTAACTGTTGAGTTGTATTTATTTCTTTCCTTAGATTTTACAGAAGGTGGTACAGTGCCACTATGTGTCTGAGCCCCCTGTGTAGTGGTGTTTTTCAAATACCTGGTCTTACTTCATTACAAGTGTCAGTGTCTGAAATATACTTATACTCACCAGATTCTGCGTCACTGTCTGAAAAGGGTAACACGCTGACTACTATTGGATCTATGGTTCCTGTTGCGTGACCTACTCAGTGTACTACTTTCTGTAAAATCCAATGAACCCCAAGGGGGGAGGGAATACACAGAATGCTCAGAGTCGTTATCCTTTAAGGGTAACGAGAGGGACCAACAAATATGCACCTTCAGAGTAATCAATCTGTCCAACACAATTCTAAGTGATCCACAAGTCAAACTTTTAAGTCTAGGATTAGGTTTGTACCTCTCGTTGGGTTTGATTGTTCAAAACGATGTTGGATGTGAAACGTTTGGTTCGCAACATTAGACTGAAACACTTTTCTAATTGCAATCAAGATGTTTACCCATCTCTGTTGGAGACCCTGGCTCAAACATCACAAGAGTTAACTTGAATAACAATCATTTTCTGAGACCTGTGATGTAATCACTCTTGATACTATGGCCAGGGATAATCCAACAGACATGGGAGTACAATGTGTGGACAAATTTATAGGTTACAAGAAGGCATCCACGTTCTATCCTATCCACAGCAGAGGCCCCCTTATAGAAAAATTCTACAATAGGGTTGAGAAGGATCTAAAAGATCTAGCCCTTCAGAAAAAGAAACCTCCTGACAATCTTTCTAGATTGGAGAGGAAGGCTTTGAAGGAACTAAAAGACAATGATCAAATTGTGATTCGCTATGCGGATAAGGGGGGCTCTGTTGTGGTTATGGATACCGTGGATTATAAGAAGGAAGCACTACGCCAACTGAATGATTCTACACAGTACACGGTTCTCTCCAATAATCCAACGTTTTCAGGTTAAACTTATGCACCGTCTGGACAATGGTATGGAAACAAGGTTTTCTAGATAGAAATACCTTTGACTATTTGTATGTTGAGTTCCCTGTGACTCCTGTGTTCCACCATCTCCCGAAGGTGCATAA
This sequence comes from Bombina bombina, assembly GCF_027579735.1. NCBI lineage: Eukaryota > Metazoa > Chordata > Amphibia > Anura > Bombinatoridae > Bombina > Bombina bombina. Next base: position 1,136,052,731 of record NC_069500.1, read on the forward strand.
GTCCCTGATTAACGTTGCTTGTCGTCCAATTGTTAGTGGGATCGGATCCCTTTTTGAACACACATCAGAATGGCTTGATACCATTCTATGTCCCTTGGTTCAGGCTTTACCAAGCTTTCTACAGGACACTAAGCATGTCCTGAGAGTGATGGACAATCTGGTGTGGGATCCCACTAATAGCTGGATGACAATTGATGTCACAGCCTTATACTCCTCTATACACATGAGTTTGGCCTTGAGGCTATAGATTTCATTCTGACGCATTATTCCAACTTAGACCACAATTTCAAGCAGTATGTGATTGAAGTTACAGAATTTCTTCTAAGTCATAATTATTTTTGAGTTTGAGGGGGTTTTCTATCTCCAGAGATGTGGTGCGAAGTTTGCCCCCTCATATGCCAACCTGTACATGGGTTTGTGGGAGCTGTCCCACATCTATGGGGATGGGAACCCCTTCAGACTCAACATCACATACTACGGTCGTTTTATTGATGACCTGCTCCTCATTTGGAGCGGGTAGTACGAAAGACAAAATTAATTTTTGGATACATAAATAAGAACACCCTGAATTTGAAATTCACCTCAGAAACACACATTGACACCATCAATTTTCTTGATATTTCTCTCAAGGACAATATCTCAGGCAAGATTGAGACCTGTATTTACAGGAAGCCTATTTCAGAAAACTCGGTTTTACATGCAAAAAGCTGCAATCCAAAAAGTGTTATGTATTCTATAGCAAAAGGGCCAATTGATTAGAGCTAAACGCAATTGCTCAACAGAGGAAGCTTTTGACGAACACCAAAAAGATCTACTTGATCGTTTGAGTAGCAGAGGATATCCAAAAAAGGTTATTAATAGGGCTGTTGGTGAAGTTCAGGGTATAGATCGCAAATTCATGTTACAAGAGAGAGAAGCCAAGAATAGAAAACTGATTCCCAAATTTGATAAGGTTACTTTTGTAACCGGCTATAGTACTGACTATCAAGCAGTATGCGATATTGTCAAAAGACACTTTAAAACTCCTTGTGGCAGATGACAAGCTCATCAACTGTGTGGCTGAAGGAATGAGATGCTCTTTCCGCCGTAATAAAACATTGGGTAATTACTTATCACCCACGGTTTTGAGCAATCCTTGAGCCACAATGAGTTCATGGCTGACATCTAAAGGCATGTTTAGATGTGGGAGCAGCAGGTGAAACCATGTGACTATGTCACTACATTCGACACATTCACGTCCACTGTCACCCAACGTACATTTGATATCAATTACTGTTTAAACTGTACATCGCAGTTTGTTATCTATCTCATCACGTGCACTTTGTGCAATGTTCAGTACGTTGGACTTACGACAAGGGACATAAGATCCCGTATTAGGGAACATCTGTCCACGATTAGATTAGGAAAGTCTTCCTCACCTATAGTTCAACATTTTTGTATCAAACACAACAAAGATGCCTCTTCTCTAAAGTGGCAGGCCATTGATTACATACCACATCTGAAAAGGGGTGGAGACAGACAAAGATTACTAGAAAAGCGTGAGATGCTTTGGATATTTAAATTATCCACAAAGGTCTAAATGCTGAATATGACATAATAAATTATTGACTTACTTATACCACTTTACTTGTCAGTTTACAATTTGAGATTTTCATTCTCCATACATCACTTACACCCCTCAGTAGAGTCCCTTTGCCCTTTTTTCTTTCCCCTTTTTCCTATATTTTTCTTCCCTTCCCCCCCTTTCTTTCCCGCTTTATACTCTCCCCCCTCCTTCCCCCCCATTCCCTCTCCCTCCATTTTATATTTATCATTCACAATTTATTCATTTATTTATCTTCATTCTTTACTCATCCTTTGTGCTGCATTTAGTTCATATGAACATTTAGTATATTTATTACCCATTTACTTTATGTTTTTGGTAAATATACAATTACTGTTTTTCAAATATCTTACTTATCATATATGGAAATTTATGAGCTAACCTGATTCTGTGATAGGTTTCAATGTGTATCACATACACGTTACTATCGCTTTAAATATGTTACAACAAGGTTGTGTCTTGTTCGCACCTAGACATGTATATTTCATTATTATTTTTGGCTCTTAGAATGTTAAGCACTTATGGTATCTGGTATTAATGTTTAAAAATAACATATTGTGTGTATATAACATATAATTATAATCAACATTAATATAGTTAGTTGACAATAGGTACAATTGTTACGTTATACAAGGTGTTTTCTTATTAGAGTTCTTAACCAATCAGGGTCAAGTACACCCTTTTTAAGTTTGTATGCTACCAACTTGTCTTTAGCAGTAGTGATTACGGTGTACAGCCGAAACGCGTATACTGAGTCATCTCTTTTTGTACCTTGTTCCTCCATGGACTTTTTATCATGTTGCTGAAATAAATGCTACGTTTTATCTACATCCTAGTTGCAGCATATTTGCTATCTTATTGGGTTTGATGTCTTATGCCCTTATAAGCAGTAACACTTCCCCAGTGGCAACCGTGGAGTCGGCTTTGATGGGAGCTTTCAAGCACCAAGGACGATCCTAGTACCTGCATTGGCCCTGACTGACAAGCCTTGAGACGAGCCTCTTTTCCCCAGCATCCGATTGGTTCACAGAGTGTGAGTGGATACTTCCGGTTTCAGCGGCTTCAGCGTGGAGTGAAGCAAACGGAGCAGCACAACAGTGTTGGGGCTTTCCATCTGGATCACCTGTGACGAAGCCTGGTCTTCGTGGGGGACGGCTCGGTGAGTGAATCGGAACAAGGTTTTAACATTACCCTATTCAAGACAGTTGCCAGCAGGTACATTTTCTTACACGTTGTTCCCAGCTATGGAACTATTTTGCACATATTGTTATTGTTGATAACAATGATCACTTTATAAGTTGAATACGTGTGGAGCAGCCTGTTTACTGGACGTTTACTTGGCTATTTTTATAAGATTCTCAACTTGTGGAATACTTAGCTATCTTGGAAGTGTCTCCTAATCATCAGGCTGTGTGTCTCTCACCACTACATTAACCTCCTTCCTCACTAGCATATTTTTGGTTGTTACTATACACATATTAACGCTCCACTTGTAATCTAGCCCCATAGGTTTTTTTTCTAATACAGGTCACAATATTCAGGAACTACTTGTGTGTTTTGTGTTTTCTATAAATTGCTTTAGTTATTAAAATACCGATTTGCTGCATTAGCATTCAGTAAGACAATTTAAAAAAACAAGTCCAGAAAAAAACAGAGATATTTTTCTGATACCAATTTGTCACATTTGGGGATATGTACAATTGCCTGTTATTTGTTTCATTTAATAATATTTACGTTTTGCATCTTCCGTACACATGGCAACAACGTATGCGTATATGTATACAAAAAGGATCGAGAAACACTGTTCTAGGCAACTGGATTAATGGTAAACCCGCAACTTAAGGAAACATTAACGTCAAAATTAAACATTTGTGATTCAGATAGAGTATGACATTTTAAACAACTTCCATTTGATTTCTATTATTTAATGTGCTTCATTCTCTTGTTATCCTGTGTTGCAAAATATACCTAGGTAAGCGCAGAAGAAACAGTGCACTGCTAGAAGTGAGCTAGTCATGTCTCTAGTCATTGGCTTGTTCAATTAATTTATGGGTTTAAAAAAGTTTCCAATTTACTTCTATTATCAAATTTGCTTTGTTCTCATGTTATTATTTGTTGAAGGGATACCTAGGTAGGTAGCCTGAAGCACTACATGACAGGAAATAGTGCTGCCATCTAGTGCTCCTGCTAATGTATAACATTGTTGCAAAAATGCTGCCATATAGTGCTGTAGACACGTCCACATGCATGAGCTTAGATCCCAGCTTTCAACAAAGGATAACAAGAAAACAAAGAAAAGTTGATAACAGAAGTAAAATTGGAATTTTTTTTTTTAAATGTTATGCTCTATCGGACTCATGAAAGGAAAAACTGTGGGTTTTTATGTCCCTTTAAAGCACTGAAGCACTGCCCTACCTAACTACTACAAGACCTAAACCACCAGAATCCCCAAATTCAATAAACTCCAACTGTTTAAATCCCCAAAAACACAACAGCCTGGATCTCTAGCCATAACCCCCACACTAACATCTCTAACACCCATCACCCCTAAACAATGGCAAAAGTTACTATTAAAAAAAAAATACTTCAATTTCAAACATGTTTTATTAGCAATTGGTAACACTTGTACACTTGTTGAGTTGTACACTCAACTTGTAATTCGACCAAATGTTAGTAAACTTAGGTTCAGAATAATTGAACAAAACCGGGAATCTGAGGAGGGCTGGCAAGAGGGAACGTCTCTTGAATAAAAGAGAAATGCTCTGCCTTTATACATTACATTCTTGTAACCAACAGGTCTACATAGGGACTTTAATTGGTATTTCTAATTGTAGCTACAATTTCTGTGCTTATTTTTTGGTTAAGTATCATTAGTATTTATTTGCGTAGTCCTCGTTTGTATATTGTAAAGATGTATAATTGATTTTATAATTTTTTTTTCAATTTTAACATAACCAAACCTAGCACCACTGGAAATGTAAAGGGACATAAAAGTCACATTTATTTATTTTTTCATGATTTAGAAAGAGCATACTTCTTCATTCTCTTTATATCAATTTTTAAAAGATAATTAAATTGGAAAGTTTTTAAAATTGATGTTCTTTTTGATTCATGAAAGTTTTTTGACGTTATTGTCCCATTAAAAGGGACAGTCTAGTCCAAAATAAACTTTCATGATTCGGATAGGGCATGTAATTTTAAACAACTTTCCAATTTACTTTTATCACAAATTTTGCTTTGTTCTTTTGGTATTCTTAGTTGAAAGCTATTTTGACCACTAGAGGGCATTAATTCATGTGTTTTTTATATAGATAACATTGAGCTCATGCACATGAATTTACAGAGGAGTGAGAACCGATTGGCTAAAATGCATGTCTGTCAAAAGAACTGAAATAAGGGAGCAGTCTGCAGAGACTTAGATACAGTAATCACAGAAGTAAAAAGTGTAGTATTATAACTGTGTTGGTTATGCAAAACTGGGGAACAGGTAATTAAGGGATTATCTATCTTTTAAAACAACAAAAATTCTGGTGTTCACTGTCCCTTTAAATATTCTCACATAAATATGAATATTGGCCACTAGAGGGTACTACAAGCATAAAACACACATACTACTAGTTAGACAAGACTAAGGGCTGATAAAGATTTAAACATCTCTCTGTTTGTAAATGGACCACGATTTAAGACAATAAAATTACTTTTAATTGGAAGTACCAACAAAAAACTATATACAGGAATATGGTTACAGGGACTAGCAAGTCTGTAACCACATTCCTGTAAGATGGCAGTGCTTGTTTTATTGTTCAGTTGCAACCTCCTTTATGGTGCCAATGGGCAGCAAGGTTGAATTCCCCCTATGCAAACTTTTTGAATGATTTTTCTTTATCAGACATCACTTACGTTACCAGAACTATCAATGTCTGGGAGGTACTGGTCATGAAGTAAACTCCAGAGGTTTTACTCTCCCCCGATGACATTTTGATAGACTTATATAGAAAATCAGTGAAGAACTGATGACAGGGTACAAATATAGCACTCATGAACGTTTGAAAAAGTGGTTGAGGAAATAAACTAAAATATAACTTTTACTAAATAATGTTAAAAACTGGGGTTATACACACACTTTAAAATAATATATTAGTCTACTACCATAGAGCCAGGAAAAGTTTATACTGGCTCTTTAGAGACAGAAAAACCCTGTTGGGATATTGATTTAGTCTCATATATGAATAACTCACCACTAGTACAAAATTAGATACTCATAGATTCGCCTTTAGTGATATCTGGGTATCTCAGACCACTATATTACATGATAAAATTATATTTATTAGTGGTACTGGAACGTGATGTGTGCAGTTGTTTAACTTTGATTCTCAAAAAGGTACAATAGATGGATATTTATGAGGCTAGAATTCTTGCCCAACAAACTATCTGTTTGTGTGTAACGTTATACCGTTAGTAAGGAACTCAAGCAAAAATATGTATTAGCCTTATTTAAATTGATCGTATTGTTTTCTGGATATACTGACTCTGGATATCTTTATCTGATAGTGGTACTTAGTGACCCTTTATATAGGAGTCTGGAAATACCAGAAAATTAGTACCTACTAATAACTATGATATCCCATCCTTAGATGGTCTAACCATACCAGAGCAGATAAAATATATCTACATCTGTACCTAGATTTGTAATAAGATAAATAGTCCTACCGAGTCAAAGTCACTTGAACCAAATGTTGCTATATGATTTCTGATATATTCCAAAAATATTGGACATCTATATCATAGGTTATTGTAATTTATCAAACAGGTATATCTAATAAAATTATAGAATAGTAGTTATATCAGGAAAAACCGGACATTTCTGTCTTATTAAGTTATAAATAGTGTAATACCTATACCTTGTATTTACCATAGATAGCTGTATCCAGAAAGTCCGGACACCTATACCTTGTTATTACCATAGATGAATTATTGTGTTTTTTAAATTAATTGTGATTTATAATTGACATAGATAGTCAAAAAGTGCCTATGTCCAAGGATTACCGTAAGTAGCAACTAAGTTATGGATCACCTGGTGGCTAAAAACAACAAGAAGGGAAGAGAGGGGGATGCTACTGACGCGTTTCGCCGAGGTGGCTGTATCAAAGGGCGCCCTTTGATACAGCCACCTCGGCGAAACGCGTCAGTGGCATACCCCTCTCTTCCCTTCTTCTTGTTTTTAAACGTTTAGTCTACTACCAAATTAATAATGACTACCTAATATTCAAAGATATTCTGACCGCTCTGGCGGCCTTAATCTACTCTGACAACGTTGCTCAGTAGAATAGGCCTGACAACTGACAGTATCCAGTATTATTTTCAAACAGCCGGTATAGGTGTTCTATAACTAAAAGCTCAGATACCCGGTTATACTCATTAGCCATTTACAACGGTAATAACAAGGTATAGCAGTTAGGCTTTTCCTGACTAAGATACTGGGTTTATCAGGTATTTAACGAGATTTGAAACTCAGTCTCTATTTACGGTATTAACAAGGTATAGAAGTCAGGCTTTTCCTGATTAAGATACTGGTGTGATCTAGTATTTAGCTAAACTCAGTCGCTATTTACGGTAATAACAAGGTATAGAAGTCAGGTTTTTCCTGACTAAGGTACTGGCGTGATCTAGTATTTAGCCACCAGGTGATCCATAACTTAGTTGCTACTTACGGTAATCCTTGGACATAGGCACTTTTTGACTGACTATCTATGTCAATTTAAAAACACAATTAATTTAAAAACACAATAATTCATCTATGGTAATAACAAGGTATAGGTGTCCTGACTTTCTGGATACAGCTATCTATAGTAAATACAAGGTATAGGTATTACACCATTTATGACTTAATAAGACAGAAATGTCCGGTTTTTCCTGATATAACTACTACTCTATAAGTTTATTAGATATACCTGTTTGATAAATTACAATAACCTATGATATAGATGTCCAATATTTTTGGAATACATCAGAAATCATATAGCAACATTTGGTTCAAGTGACTTTGTGACTCGGTAGGACTGTTTATCTTATTACAAATCTAGGTACAGATGTAGATATATTTTATCCACCTTTAATAAAGATTATCTGCTCTGGTATGGTTAGACCATCTAAGGATGGGATATCATAGTTATTAGTAGGTACTAATTTTCTGGTATTTCCAGACTCCTATATAAAGGGTCACTAAGTACAACTATCAGATAAAGATATCCAGAGTCAGTATATCCAGGAAACAATACGATCAATTTAAATAAGGCTAATACATATTTTTGCTTGATTTCCTTACTAACGGTATAACGTTACACACAAACAGATAGTTTGTTGGGCAAGAATTCTAGCCTCATAAATATCCATCTATTGTACCTTTAAAAATCAAAGTTAAACAACTGCACACATCACGTTCCAGTACCACTAATAAATATAATTTTATCATGTAATATAGTGGTCTGAGATAACCAGCTTTCACTAAAGGCGAATCTATGAGTATCTAATTTTGTACTAGTGGTGAGTTATTCATATATGAGACTAAATCAATATCCTAACAGGGTTTTTCTGTCTCTAAAGAGCCAGTATAAACTTTTCCTGGCTCTATGGTAGTAGACTAATATATTATTTTAAAGTGTGTGTATAACCCCAGTTTTTAACATTATTTAGTAAAAGTTATATTTTAGTTTATTTCCTCAATCACTTTTTCAAACGTTCATGAGTGCTATATTTGTACCCTGTCATCAGTTCTTCACCGATTTTCTATATAGATTGTAAATCGGTACAAGCACCAATCCCTAATACATTACTATTTAAATAATTAGTATTAAATATATCAATTTTCTTTCAAACGGGGAACGTTTATCATTTCTGAGTAGTGCCATTGTTTCTTCCCTATGACAATTTTGATAGACTTACTCTTGTCCACTCAGACAGCCAATCTTAATCTGGGATATCAACCAGAGGCTTGGTGTCTGTAGTTAAAGCATGGCAATTATCTAGAACAATCTCCTGTCATGTGGTTACAATGAACATGAGATAAATATACATTTTAACATGTTTAATTGTAGGGGGGGGGAATTCAACATAGTGTCTCTACTACAAGATCACAATATAATAAACTAACTTGTACATTGTTTGTTATTAATTTGTTTTGTGGTGTTTTTTTCAATTACATAAAGCAGCTACTAACACAATAAGATGAACATAACACATACAAAAATATTATTTTAGAAAGAAAGAAGTGTATAACTTCCCCACCACAATTCTCGCATGTGTCATCTCACATTTCTAAATTTTCTTATCAGTGCTTCACATGCACCTCCCTCCTATTTATGGCTTTCCTTCTCTCTCACCCAATACTTGGAATTTCGCCATCCAGCCAGGAAAAAAAAAAAAAAAGAAAGAAAGAAAGAAACTGCATCTTGTATGCTTACAATATAGTATGAATCACATGACTGTACCTCACCTGTTGACTGTATAAGTAGAGGAAATCTTTTAAGATACTCTGTGGACCGATACAGGTTAAGGTAGCCTCTACTTTTAACTTTTCGATGGTGATATTGGAGAAATCTCTCATTAAGCACATGAAACATCCAGAGTATTACTTTAGAGATGATCACAATAGTTTGAATCTGGAATGGCTTAATATATGGCTTGCATTTCTCTGTTTCTTTAGCGCAGAACAGAGCAGCTACAAATGACAAACTTACGTAGGACACCTAGAAGAAAGAAAAAAAGAAGATATAAAATAGAATTAATGGCATCTGACAATGGAAGCAGTTATCTGGACACATGCCATTACAACATTATCTATATCAATACACACACTCGAGCAATTCTGCTGCAAGAGGAGTTCTACAAACTTCAAACTACCAAGTCAACTAAGATTTTCCAGCTCTTTTCCACAGCTCTAGTACAAATCTGAATTTTAGTAAGTGCTCTACTCTTTCTTAACTTTATACACATTACCAAACTTGACAGGTGCTGTTACCTTTTTGTGGTAAGCTTCTAAAATCTTCTTAATCCATATACTCATAATAAGAGTGAAAACAGCTTACCACTGCCCAAGCACATGTTTATCAAGTCATGCTTTAGAGAAAAATGCAACATTTTGGGGAACAACTCACCCTTTGTCATGTTTGCTCTGGGGAAAAGTGCTCACTCATGGAACATCATCTCAAACACGTGTGTCTTCCACACAATCCAACATATAAGAATATGTAATAAAAAAAAAAACTGGTCCCATTCAAAAGTAAAGTCCAACCCTCAAATACTAAACAAGTCACCTCTGAACAAGAGACAGTAAACCAGAGATGTAAATGTCAATCTAGTATTGAACTCTCCACAGAAATGTAGCTCCATCTCTCTTGGTGTGGTGTGCAAAGGCCACAGTATCTGCTTCCACATTACTATTATCAAAAAAAAAGCCATAAGAATATTTCATGGCTTACTTGGAATTAGAATCAATTCAGGAAAGTTCTGCTTAGTGAAAATCATAAGTGGGCTAAAAGGGACTGTACGATCTCGAACACCAAAAGCTTTTTAAATTTCTTTCCTCTACAAGTTGCTCCTACTTAAATTACTGCACGTCTTACCCATTCTACATAAAATAATGCGTTTGCACATCAGTATTCATACTACGATACTTCATTCTTTTGGTATCCTTTCTTAAAAAGCAGCAATGCACACATGGGAGCTAGCTGAGAAATGGATGAGCCAATGACAATAGGCATCTATGTGCAGCCACCAATCAGCAGCAAGCCTACAATTTGGCATTGCTGCTCCTGAGTCTACCTAGGTATGCTTTTCAACAAATTATATGAAGAGAACAAAGCAAATTGACAAATGGCCAGGCATTTTTTTACCTAAAAATCAGCTTGGGTGTAATCAATAACCATAATTAGATAATCATATATTTATTTATTATTATTTTTTTTTTTTTGGGGGGGGGGGTATTGGGATTTCTCAATAATATTAACATGTTTAAAAATGATCTTACATCCTAATATTTCTGAAAATATGAAAAGTGAAATGAAGCAGTATAATTATAATAAAGCACCAAACAAGTATCTAAGGCATTAGCTTACTTGCACAAGCTGGAGTAGAATGGAAACACAGACGGTAGGAACAGGCTGGAAACTTGGCTTGATCTCAGACATCAGCTTCTGAGATGGCAGAAGAGGGGCATCTAGAAGGCAGTCGTCATCTGCACTCTGTGTGAGCTCCCCAGAACTCTAAATAGGGAAGAAATAGTCACATATTACATACCTGTAACATAAATCTTTTTCATTTAAAGGGACAGTATACTTTAAAATAGTTTTTCCCTTAAATGGACAGCATACTCCAATTTTCATATAACTGCATGTAATAGACAATTTATAAATAATAATATGCACAGATACTGATCTAAAAATCCAGTATAAAACCTTCTAAAAACTTACTTAGAAACTCCCAGTTTAGTACTGCTGAAAAGGTTAGGCTGGGACACCTAGTGAAAGGGTCTGGAAAGCAAAAAGAGCAGAGACACTCCCCCTTTCCCCTGCATATGAAAAGACCTTTTACACAAACAGGAGCAAGCTTGATCTGTGGACTTGGGTCTACATCTGATACTTTGGGACTTGTTTAGGAGTCTGAAAATCAGCACAATGTTATTAAAAATAAGCACAAATTGTCTAAATGTAGCCACCAATCAGCAAATGCTACCCAGATTCCGAACCAAAAATGGGCTGGCTCCTATGCTTACATTCCTGCTTTTTCAAATTGTCAGGGTACCTGTGAAATAACATTAAATAAACTACAGATGTATCCCAGAATATAATATTTCATTTTAGCTAATATCTAATTTGATATAAATGGATCTCACTACAACCCCTGCCCCTCTCCTTGCTGCTTAAGACAAGCTAGGTACAAAATGAAAACATTTGGTTGAATTAGTGAAAGCAGATTTCTTCTTCAAAGCAAGCCTTTATAAGGAGGAGTTTTTCCTATCTGTTGGCAACGGTCGCTAGGCCTGGGACTGATCTCTTTGAAGCCTAAGTATATGCAAGAGTTGATTACCCCTGCCGAGTTGAATGCATGCAAATTCCAGACGTCACGTCTATGTGAAGATTAACTAGCAGGAACACGTTTAAAATGGATTTCAAAGTTACAATTCAAAGTACAACCTATGTTTAAATTTCAATAAGGTATACCTCAGTCTTGTATAAAAATGTATATCTCCATGGATCTGAGAAATGCATTTCAAGTTTGTAATAAATTAAATGAACAACTATATAACCTTATTTTAAAGATGTATGAAACAAATAACATCTTGATTTTTCCAGGAGTATAGAGGTACACTCATCAAGAGATATACAGATATGCAGTATTTATATTAATATGGGAAGTTCAAATCCTGAGAGTTAAGATTTTAACATGTCTTAACCTATGTATTGTTGAAAGCATAGATGTTTTAAGGATTTAAAATGTCTATTCATTTCAAAATGAACAACAACATTATTTCTTTCATTTCAGACTGAGGAGAAAACGGTAAATTGTCCCATAATTTATATATAAATTGTGTTTTTCATTCACTCAAAATAACACTATCAAGAGATGTACAAAGATGTGGGCTATATTTATTTTGAAAATGAATGAGACTCCAATAAGCATATTTTAACATAGAATTGATAATATACTCGTGTTTGATCCCAAATTGTACATTTTCAATTATATTAAATGGGACATATATGTTGGCCAGATAAGTTTATTAATACAAGAAATTATAGTATAGTATATTGAATAAACATTTTAAGGTGAGATATTAAGCTGTAGCAGTATTGATAGTGAGACTGCATTTCTGGTTATCCGCTGCCCCCTCGTGGATTAAAACTGGTATGACAGCCAAAACGAGTTGACTGTTTAAAACATATGCCAAACCAAACAGCCTATAAAATCTTCAGATACCAGAGCGAATTAGAGACAAGCATCCGAGGGCCTATCAAAATCTTGTGGGAATGGTTAAAGAAAAGGAGGAGGGATTCTTTATTATTTTTTTTAATAAAGACCCAGACACACAGTAGACAAAGGACACACAGACTCAAAGAGCATATGTTTTGGAGAGGAAAATACACAGGCTTTGTGCCGAGTAGATTCTCTGCCATTTTGGGACACTTTCTTGAAAAAAGGAAGATAACAGTTTTGAGGCCTGTACCTTTGCGATATAGTGGATAAATCCTTCTTAGATGACCCACAAGAAATTCTGGAAACTGAATAATCATTTGGTTATGTGGTAACGTATGGCAGTGACTATAATTTAAAGGGCCATGATACCCAAATGTTGAAGCACATGCAGCATAGCAGAAGTGATGCAGCATAGCAGTAAAAAGCTCACTATAAAATATTACCTGAACATCTCTATGTAAAAAAGAAAGATATATTTTACCTCAAAGATTCCTCAGTAGCCACATCTCACTGTAAAGGACTTCTAAGCAGTAAATCAGTATGTCTGTCCCGGGACAGCTAAGGGAGTGAGCTTACGTGCACACTCATCTTATTTCCCTATTCAGTTTAAGGAAGTTTACTATTAAATCTCATGAGAGTTAAGTCAAATCTCATGAGATCACAGTAAAAGAGTTCATGACCTCAGCACTGCTGATGCGGATTGGCTGCTGTTCATTTCTTAATTTTTTTTTACCTGCAGCTGAGCAACAGCTGAAGTATATTTTATTTTATGCAGATGCTCAGGTGATATTTTCCTCTCCGCTTTTTACAGTTATACTGCATCAGTTTCAAGTGATTTAGCATACAAGTATTATGTCCATTTAATATTGTAAAGCAAATACATTCATTATTGCTACAGTTTAATTGAATTTAATCATTTTAAAAGGGCACTTTGAATTTTATGCTTATATCCATAGTCCTGTGTAGTCTTAGCTAGCCACATAAATTGGCTGTTTGCATTAGTAATATATATATATATATATATATATATATATATATATATATATATATAAATAAAACTAATCTAAAGAATTTAGAAATAAAAATTAATTTAAATTGTTTCGTATATACATTTTTAATTGGGGGTTTGTTTTAAAGAATAATAAATTATATTATAACCCTGCTATAAACTGACAAAATAAAGATAGAAAGGGAACAAAGAAATAATTATAATATGAGTAAATTAGAAAGTTGCATGCTCTATCTGAATCATGAAAGAAAAAAATGTGGGTTGTGTCCCTTTAATGCTGAATGATTGTATCATAAGCATCAGCTCACAAAGCACTTTCTATATTTCTCAGCTTGTGTGTGATCAAGTATTGGAACTGACTGCATTTACAATGTTTCTAGTGGGGATCCCTGCAACGCACAATTGCTCAATTAGACAAGCATGTCATAGGTTTTAGGGGGAATAAAACCAAAAGTGGCTGGGCTCTATCAATACTGTGTGACAATATTTCCGTTTTAAGGCTTGTAAGTCTCTCACCAAGAGAATGCAAAGGATTTAAGGGCCCATTCACTGTCAGGCACACAATCCTTAATGTGTAAAAAGAGGTCTAATATATTTATTGTCAGTATTAAAAATAAATAAAAACTCACATGCATATTTTTATTCAAACCTGGATATACATTTACACTCATAATTTTGACTCCAAGATGTCATAGATTACATCGTTAATGATGTTATGAAAAGCTCATGCATTCTCATGGAGGGGGGGGGGGGAGATAGATATATACATATACACACACACATTGCAAAAATGCTTTTAATAATCGCATTTGAAAAGGTGTTGTTTCTACATTATATCTGAGGGCTAGAAAAGCAAGTTTATTTGTTTTTAGAGTTAAAAGGACAGTCAACACTAAAATTATTATAGTTTAAAAAGATAATGTCTTTACAACCCATACCCCAGCTTTGCACACACAACATTGTTATATTAATATACTTTATAACATTTAAACCTCTAAAATTTCTGCCTGTTTCTAAGCCACTACAGACAGCCTCTTATCACATGCTTTTTTATTTGGTTCTTACAGCAGGAGACTGCTAGTTCATGTGGGCCATATAGATAACATTGTGCTCGCGCCCCTGGAGTTATTTAGGAGTCAGGACAACACAGCACTAATTGGCTAAAATGCAAGTCAATAGATAATAAATAAAAAGTCATGTGATCAGGGGGCTGTCAGAAGATGCTTAGATACAAGGTAATCACAAAGGTAAAAAGTATATTAATAAAACTGTGTTGGTTATGCAAAACTGGGGAATGGGTAATAAAGGGATTATCTATATAATAACAATTATATTGTAGACCGTCCCTTTAATAAAACAGTCATAAAATAATATTACAAGAAACCATAAAGGTTTTTTTCCTTTCTGAAACCAGTATTATCAGGCTAGACAAAAAAAAAAAATATCGGATGAGGAGCACAAAGAAGAGTACTCAGCTCTGAAATAGGTCTAGCTTTGGGCAAAGCCATTAGCACTACAATCTAAGGCATGCAGACACTTTGTACAAAACTTCAAACGGGTGAATCTGCAGAACCAAAATTTAGATCACAAAGAAGAATGAGATTTTTGAAGAAAGGGCAAATTCTTTCTAGGGCCTAAATATTTAATAATATATCTCATAGCATCAGGATGAAAGGCAATTTAAAAAAAATCTTTTTTTAAGTTTCAGGAAAGTAATCAATAAACCCACATAAATTTGCAGAAGAGTTTTTCTGGTAAACTGCACAGCATTAGTCAAAGGTGGATCAATTTGTAATATAGCATTACCTTTATTAGTGTGTAAAGACAGATAGATAGCTGATAGACAGGTAGATACATTGATAGATAGATAGATAGATAGATAGATAGAATAGATAATTGTTCTCTAAAATATAGCAGGGAGCCCACTGTATTGAGTCATACAACAGTTGAGCATGCTAAAAGTAGGTAAGGTTACAAGGGTGTCACAACTGTTGCTTCTACAATGAACCAAAGGTAAAGGAGTAAAATTCAATACTCCAAACATACTGTAAGTGATAGCTTAAAGGGAATCTATTCCTTACGGCAATTTAATAAAGGTTTGACAAAAATATTGTGTAACCAAAATGCCATTTGATATAGTGATGCATAATATGGTGACACTTTAGAAATAGAAGATACAATGCTTTTTCACTAGGGATGATGACATTAAATGTTTAGATTACCCAGAGGACAAGCAATTTCAATTGAAAATGTTGTTCAAAATTATATATACGTTACATATACACACATAGAAAAAAAACTATAAAAAGTAAGCTACATATTTGCATAACTTTATATCAGATGCCAAATGTATCCTTCTATCAGAACACATCTGCTGCTACAAGAACATAACTACAATGTAAAGAATAACTCTCTGGCTGAGGTACAAAGAGTGTTCAGTATCAATTACTGGAGGAGCAAATGAAATGTATTGGAGGGCAGCAGTTTGGTCCATGGGCCTTAAAGGGACAGTATACACCTTTTAATTACAATACATTTGTCATGTTGCTATAGAATAAATTTATGGGCCGCGTCTTAACATTTATTTTTTAAACAAACTAACATATTTTTCACCAGGCAAACTACACCCTTCACTTGCCTCATTTGGAGAAGCATGAGCCTGCTGCGGACAAGTTAGCCATGGTCAAAATGTTAGTATAAACTGCATGCTTTAGAGATGTTATCAGCTAAACACAATTAGGGATATATATCAGTTCTGACAATTAAAAAGGCACAATTTTCAAAGCTAAATTAAATGAAAAGGGGCAAAATAAATAATAAAAGTATATTGCAAAGGTGTTTACTGTCCCTTTAAGTAGAACAACTCAGATTTTAATCCCAAGGTTCTAGAAGCATATCCATGGCAATGGGAATTCTCTTTTACTGTAAGCACAAGGAAAAATATGCGTAAGACAACACATCAATGTGGTAATGTGAGTAAATGAATGCTGTGTAATAAATTCCTTAAAAAATTGGCCATGCTTAATTTTTCGATATTAAAAAAGGGACATGAAACCAAATGTTTTTCGTTCATGATTCAGATAGAGAATAACATTTCTAAAACAACATTACAATTTACTTCTATTATCTATTCTGCTTCATTCTTTAGATATCCTTTGTTAAAGAAAGAGCAATGCACATGGATGAGCCAATCACACAAGGCATCTATGTGCAGCCACCAATCAGCAGCTACTGAGCCTATTTAAGATTAACAGATATCGATTTAGCAAATATAGTTTGAATCCATTACTGTGTCTGACAGCTTCAATATTCTAGAGGCAACGCTGAGGCCTATGCCTCCAAAGCCCCCCCCCCCCCCCCTTGCGGAGTGCGTCTCTGATGCAGTGCACTACCAAGTGTGTGCTGTACTTACTGTGCCATAAAATTGCATGCTCTACCTGAATCATGAAAAAAGAAAAAAAAATGGGTTTTTATATCCCTTTAGGTTGTCATTTGCTTTTACTACACTATCTTACTAAAATATTTAAGTTAGCATATTGTCTTTACTTGTGCAGTTCAAACTTGCAGACTAATAATTAGTTGCAGAACTAATAATCCCATATAATAATCTATATTATTCAATGACATATTGAATATCACGAAGATCGTAGGACCAATAGTAGCTCTAACTGGCATTATAATAAATTTAAAAATTACTTGACTAACACTTTTCAACTATATAATCCCTATGATGATGTGCACAATAACAATGAGATCCATAAAACACAGAAATCAGCACTCAATTGAGTTCGATATAGATAAAATACTACATTGAGTATTGGAATATCCCGCAATTGGAATTAATGCCGGACGTACAAGATGTTATTTTTGTACAAGGATATGCAAACAATGGTGATGACAGTAGTAGACTTTTAATATGATCTTGGAATAATCAATCACAATGTCATAGTCCACCTTAATGACAAATCTAAGCAAACTTAATAATCCACCTTATCAGTTCATGAGCAGACTTAATGAATGCGCTATTTGGATTAGCTTTCAAGATGACGGACAGTACGTCCTCCTATTAGAAAATTACAGAGGCGGAACTTCCGGTTTATACCGGGTATATATCCTCAGAGAACGGGCAGCTTGCCGCCTTTGATAAAGCCCAGAAGAGTGAAACGCTTCTTGGGGGCTCCTTTTTTAACAGAAGGATTGGAGTAGTTGTTGCTCATACCAGCTGAGTTAATATTTATTACTAATTATAGCGTCTGGTTTCCCAGTGACCTGGGTGAACCGTTTCCTGTGGCTGTGGTTAGCACTATTATATAGTATTCACCAGAACGCTTATATTGAACCTTTAGCGAATAATTACACTTAGTTGATGCCTAACACTTAATCACAGATAAGAGCTAATACACTTTATAATTGTAACTAACACTACCATGATTAATATCTAAGATATAAGTTTGAGAACCAGTTGGCCATATCAGGCACTTGCTGTATCCATTAACTGCAGCGACAAACAATATTGTTTTTATTGATAACCTTTGTCTGGTAGCGCAGTTGATATTTACATTTAGCAAGCTGGTTGTAAAGTGGAACCGGCGAATACAATATACTATAGCCAAATAGCTACATTACCTGTAGCGATAACAAACACTATTACTATAGTTAACACTTGCCCGATAACGAACGGTACCGACACTTAACATACGGGTGGTACAAGTACAATTATCAGACTCAATATATCATAACACAATAGTTACAACAACTGTAGCGTTAACTATTTATTTAAACGGCAACTGCATTTAATCTTTCACACCAGCAAGCTGGTAGTAAATTGTAACCGACGAATATAATATACCTTAGCATACTAGCTACAACTACTGTAGTGATTACAAATGTTGTTACTATTGGAAACATTTGCCTGGTAATGAGTGGCACCAATACTTAGTAAACTGGTGGTAGAAGTGCAACTTATGGACACAATATATCATATGATAATAGTTACAATAACGGCAGTGTTAACAATTTTATTTAAACTGCAGCAACATCCAATACTGTGCATCTGAAGCATTTGCATACATAAAATAACATAAACACTATGGTTATGTTATGACTCCTAGAACGATCTAATGATCTCAGTGATTATTACTTTAAAATACATGTGTTAAAGCATTACACTATCAACAGATCAATAGTGTCCTTATTACTATACCTGGCCTGTTCCATACGGTCAGTGAATTACCATAATGGTGTTTGGATTATTGCCTAAAACACTCACATTTATGGGACAGTAGCTATCTATTATGAATTAATATATTATACTACACTCCCTGAATTAAAGGAGATCTTTAAAGGGACAGTATACTGTAAAATAGTTTTTCCCTTAATGTGTTTACAATTGCTTTTTTTACCAACTGCAGAGTAAAAAATGTATGAAAATTAGCTTTTTAAGGCTTATTTGTGTATATTAAAGCTCTGATTTTGTGTTTTGAAGCCACAACCTAATAAAATAGGTTGAGCTTGTAGGTATAATCGGATCTCATTACTGTATCACATTGTGCACATATACTTGCTTCTTTATCTTATATCTGTCCTTAAAACAATCACCAATACTTTGAGAGAACAATGGAAAATCAACATTTTATTACCTTATCTCTGCTTTATCACACTGGGAGTGTAATTTCTTCTGCTGGCTGTGTTTACAAAGCTTATCTATAGCTGGTACGCGCGGCCACAAACTTTCAGAATAGGTGGGGATACCACATGCTAAATTAACAATTTCAAATGCCAATATAAGGGTAAAGGAGCTACTTGTAAACAATTTAATACACTCCAGCAGGTAAAGTGGATCATTGGGAACAAATTAAAGGGGAGAAAATTTTTGAGTAAACTGTCCCTTTAAGATATTTCAGCATAACCATATTTTGCTGTAACTATACGTATGACTTCTTAATTTGTGAAGCCATAATTATTGTGTGATTCTATATTATTCAACCAACAACAATTGTTGTATACATATGAACCCCTGCCTTTTATTTAAACCCTTATCAATCTAGAGGCTATCATACCTCAGAGGCCCACTAAACTACATAGATTAAGGGTTACTATTATTCAACTACTCCATCCATGGTTTTAATCTCTCACCCACTTTATAATACATTATTAAAAGTTATGTTTTAATGGAGTTGTTTGTTATTTCTGCCTAGTAGTCAGGGCAGCGAGTGCTATATTCGCATTCTTTAGTGGGAATTCTCTCTTCATTCCCTTGTTCTTTGTTGATTGGCAATGCTTGACTACCTGCATTGTATTCGCTCATTTTTACTCATTGATGCAAAGGGATTGACACTTAAACAGCAATAGAAATGTGACAGTTCTTCCTATAACCTTTGTTATTATGTCCTTGGAATTTTATTGTTGTTGTCATAGGTATGAATCTAGTACTTGTTTTTTCTATATATCCTGGGTCCATAAGTGGCGCTTTTTGTCCTTCACACAAGTGAACCTGCAGTAAGGATTATTCAAGCAGCGGTCATCAGACAAATGCCTCCCTGTCATGTTCTCCCTCTTAGGTGGAGAATTTCAGTTTCCTTGGTCTATTCCGACAGGAGAGATTGACAGCTCCTGTCGCGCTTGATTTGGTGTGCATGGGCAGGGGTCGGGTTGCACACAAGCGCTCGTGCGCAATGGTAAATGTGGGCAGCGTATTGCTGCCTGCCAGGGAGAAGGTGATCAGAAAGGGGCAAATATTTACGCCCCTGTCCCCCAGTGAATAATAAACCGAGCTCTATTTGTTAAATATATGTTGGTTGGTCCAAGAGTAGCCACTATTGTTAGGAAACTTAATTTCTCCTCCTTGAAGCAGACTGATATCTGTAGGGGATAGTGACACTCTTAAGATTTGAAATTAGAGGTTACTTTAAACTTGTATATATTGACTGCAGACAAGCATTACATTTTCCATGTATTATTGCATTTGCATTGGCATGAGCATGTGTGAATGTGTAGATTGCTCTTCTGTTAGCCAATATAACTATGTATGTACTTCTATTTGTGTATTTGCATGGCAAATGTTAACACTTTCTCTGTTATGCTTTAATTCTTAAACCTCAATTAAAAAAAATATATATATATATACAGTATATATAATAATAATATATTTACATAAGAGCACACCAAGTCAGGGACAGAGCATGCAATTTTAAGCAACATTCTAATTTATTCCTATTATCAAATTAATTTTCTTCATTCTCTTGTTATGTTTATTTGAAAAGCAAGAGTGTAAGTTTAGATGCCGGACCATTTTTGGTGAACAAACTGGGTTGTCCTTGCTGATTGGACAGCACCAATAAACAAGTGCTGTCCATGGTTCTGAACCAAAAAATGTGCTGGCTCCTTAGCTTAGATGCCTTCTTTTTCAAATAAAGATAGCAAGAGAACAAAGACAATTTGATAATAGGAGTAAAATAGAAAGTTGCTTAAAATTGCATGCTCTATCTTCATCATGAAAGAAAAAATTTGGGTTCAGTGTCCCTTTAACCCTTTGAGTGCTAATGAAGGCTCTGAGCCGTCACAGAGTTTCCCACTCTGGTGCTAATGACGGCTCAGAGCCGTCACTAGCACTCTCCCATCTTGAGGGAGATCTGTGGGCTCCTACCACGGCAATCGTGCCTGTAGAGTGACAGGCATCGCCGGTCTTCCCGTTTTGCGTGGTGACGTCACGCGCAATAACATGATGACGTCACCACGCAACTTTATTTATACTTAACAATGTTAAGTATAGGAGCAGGGGGCATGCTGCTTAGAAGCCTGTATCTCAGGCATCTAAGCAGCTACAGACCCCCAAGACCCACCATTGGAAAGGTAATCGCCTAACCTCTCCAACAGTGTCAGTCTTGGGGGTCTGAAAAAAAAAATGTATTCAAAAAATAAAAAACTTTAAAAAATCTTAGCACCCAGGTGGGAAAGTGCTTAGCACTCAAAGGGTTAAGTACAACTCGTACTTACAAACGGAGAAAATAGAGCTTTATCGCCAATCCTTCTTTCCAGGATAACTTAAAATACTCAAAATCCAATTGTCAGAAGGACAGAAAGTGATGTGAAATTTTCTGAAAAGGGGCACAGATAGAAAAACAAACTTTTCCCTATGCTATCCAAAACTAAAAAAATGTTTGGCTAGAGTTTCACCTAAAAAAAAAGTGCCTGTTCCAACTTACATACAAATTCAATTTAAAAAACAAACCTACAGAACCTATCTTGTTTGTAACCTGGGGACTGCCTGTACTTCCAATAGCAAAAATGCATCATGTAAAAGATATTATTGTTTCAGTGGCATATGCACATATGCTACACATGACTAAAGGATCAGGAGTCTAACAATATACCTGCTCCAAGAGCCGTCAGTGGTGCGTTTTGCATCAGTGAAGAGTTTATGTCATAAAGTGTGGTGCTTGAATGCTTGTGCAGGTGACACCCACATCATATGTTTGAATGATGCTAAAAAACACTAATAGTTTTTGCTACAAGCATTTTTGTTTAAGAAATTATATTGCATAATGTTTCTATTTAAAACTTAAAGGGACAGCATACACCAATTTTAATTTAACTGCATATAATAGACACTACTATAAAGAGTAATATGCACAGAAATGGATATAAATATCCAGTATAAAATCATTAAAAAAAAAAAAAAAAAAAAAAAAAAAAAAAAAAAAAACTTACTTAGAAGCTCCCAATTTAACACTGTTAAAGGGACACGCAACACAATTTTTTTCATTCATGATTCAGATAGAGCATGCCATTTTAAGCAACTTTCTAATTTACTTATATTATCAATTTTCTTCATTCTCTTGGTATCTTTATTTGAAATGCAAGAATGTAAGTTTAGATGCCGGCCCATTTTTGGTGAACAACCTGGGTTGTTCTTGCTGATTGGTGGATAAATTCATCCACCAATAAAAAAGTGCTGTCCACAGTTCTGAACCAAAAAAACAGCTTAGATGCCTTCTTTTTCAAATAAACATAGCAGGAGAATGAAGAAAAATTGATAATAGGAGTAAATGAGAAAGTTGCTTAAAATTGCATGCTCTATCTGAATCGAGAAAGAAAAAATTTGGGTTCAGTGTCCCTTTAATGAGGTCAATCTGGAACCCCCACTGAAAGGGGCTGATAGCAGACCCCCCTACCCCTGCAGATAAATAGATGCATTATACAAACAGAAGCAATGTGAAGTCTGTGAATATCTAAAACTTTGGGGCTTGGTTAGGAGTCTGAAACTCAGCACAATGTTATTTAAAAATAAGCAAAACTATACAGTGTTACAAAAACACTCTCATATATAAATGGATCATCTCTAAAACACATTTATGCAAAGAAAATCGAGTTTACAATGTCCCTTTAAATGCAGCCAGACTCATTTATATATTCGCCTTTCTATCCCTTTAACAAACTAAGCACTACACTTGCAGAAGTTGCTGGGCAACAAGCACTGCTTTGAAGAGAACTGGCAAGTCACGTGACACAAGGGGAAATGTCACAAGACCAGCATTCATGCTAACGCTCCGGGGTTACTGTCATCCAAATACCTAACGTATCCGGTGATTAACCCATTGATTGTGCGAGCGATGAGATATGGACAGCTAATGAGTTTTACAAATATGGCAACAAATATACATTAGCTGTATGTAAGAGATTAATTGAGATCTTACTGCCTAGTGCCTTGGTATGTAATTATTGCAAATGTTATACAGCTACATGACAAGTACTAGAGTAAAACAATAAAGAGACAATAAAACAATAAAGATCTCAAAATTATAATCTAAGCATCATTTTAAAACAATATATGAACAGGGAGCTTGTTGACTGATGATACAATACTAAATTGTAATGCATAGAAAGTAAAATCTTTACAAACTCAAAATATGTTTACCTCAGGAAGTAATGTATGTCTTTTAAATAAAGTTGGGGTTGGCATGTTACACAAAAAAATAAGGATACTGAAAATGGTTAATATGAATCAACTGGCTCCTTAAATGCAGCATCCACACTGACTGAACAGACAAGCTGACAGCACAGAGGATCACGTGACCTACTTACATCTAGTAGCAGCCGCTGATTCCCTGCCATTCTCCTACCGTCATATTCCAGCTCTAGCTGCAGCTCAGGCTCCTATAATTATTATTCCTTTCTCTAAACTCTTACAGCCCTCCCCTTCCTTGCTACATGTGTATTTCCTGTTCCCTGTAAACGATTCCTCTGCACATCAGTTCTGCTGTCCAATAGATGCTCATTTAGCTGCAGAGGGCGTAGCAAACATTACCAAAGGGGAGGTGATAACGTGTTGTGGTTTAGCACATAAACCCCACGTGTCACAGAGGTAGCTGCTCTAGGATGTGCACTGTTAAGAGATAGAATACGTGAAAGCGTCAAATAATTTGAGTGGGGGTGTGGTAAATGTATGTTTCTCAGATCTGTTGTGGGGTGACGATGATGTAGTCTTGTAATTTACTATTGAAATCGAGTTCTAAATTATTTTCCGCCCATACAGCATTATTGTACTTCAAAAAATGTGTACGGGGTTCAAACTATGGCTACAAGATACCACTGTTTGTATCTTCAGGAACAATATAGGAGACATATTTTGGATAGGGTGACCACATATTCAAACTGCCATTCAGGGACGCCCCCCCCCCCCGGGCCGCCCCCCCCCCCCCCTCTGGACCGCAACCCCCCCCCTAGGGCCGCCCCCCCCTCTGGACCGCAACCCCCCGGAATGTGATGTATAGGAACCGGCCATTTTTGGTTGAGAACCTGGGTTACGATTGCTTATAGATGGGTAAATGTAAGCCTCCAATAAGCAAGAACTATCCATGGTGCTGAACCTAAAATGGGCTGGCTGCTAAGATTTACATTCCTGCTTTTAAAATAAAGATAGCAAGAGAACAAAGAAAAATTTATAATAGGAGTAATTTAGAAAGTTGCCTAAAATGGCATGCTCTAACTGAATCATGAAAGAAAAACATTGGGTTTAGTGTCCCTTTAACAATGTGATTAAATGATGGGCTATGCTATTAATACATTGTTTTTAATGAGTTCTCATACTTTCCACAACCTGCTTAATACCTTTTATGTTAAACTTGCATTACTGGGGTTCTTGCAATAACTGCTTCCTTTACAGCAACTATATACACACACAAAAAAATTTATATTATAAGTTCCAAAATCAAAAGTGTGTTTTATACACATACACAATCAACTGTTATTATGACAGATGTATATTAAGTAATAAGTTAACAAAACAGCTAAACTATATCAGCTCTAGTTTAAAGAGGAAGAGAAATTGCTCCTTTAGGTTTAGTTTTAATATGAAACAAACAGCAATCCAATCTAAAGGGCTGAGCTTGCAGGGAGAGCAATCCTTGTTATCTCAACTATCTCTAAACAAATAACTTTTTTTTTTTAAAGCCCCCCTTGGCAATGGCAATTTCAACTAACAGACTACACTACAACATAACATACATAGTGCCAATGTGCCATATGTCAGTGTTTAAATAAGGAAGAAATGTGTTTATACACATTTTGAACCCCTACAAGTATTGTAGGGGTTCAAAATGTGTATAAACACATTTCTTCCGTATTTAAACACACCTTTTGCACTATAACCCTTTGTCCTGCTAGAAATACTACATGCAAAATTGAGTGTATGCAATAAAGCAGGGCACGTTGTGACAAAAATGTATGTGCTACTGCTTACACACAAACTGGACATTGCGATGTACATACCAGGGAGGCACATGCAGTTACACATACATGCACAGTGCCTGATGATGAATATACACAAAAAAAATATCAAATGCAATTGCTAACACACTGAGAAAGGTATACTGCAAGGAGCAACAAACTATTTATATAAACCACAGGCTGTAAAACGATCTGCCTTGGATACCTGCGCTATGTGTAAAATAAACAACTACAAACAGTAACTAACAAGCCCTGTGATAATCATGATATGTCACATACACACACACCTGGCGATTGTGGTGAATTGAATGCAGATAGATGTGACAGTCTGACTGCACGCTCTCCTCCTTGTCGGGCCGGCTCAGCTGGGCTCCAGTCCAAAATCTCTAGGGCAGCACGGCAGTGTCAGTGACAGCACTCCTCCACCGGTCTCTCTCGAGTCTCGACTCCGTCCACTCCACACACATTGTTGCACTCGCATTATATAGACAGGTAGTGTATAGAGTAGCCTACAGATAGAGGCTAGAGCTAGACTACACAGAGCCGCACGTGGCGGCAACTAGAGGGGGCGGATCGGGGTCCAGGGAATCGTGGGGATATATACATAATAAATTAATACACAATTAAATTAATATCCGGAAGGAAGCAGCCCTCTCAACTTACTGGCCAGGTAGCCACTGGCGGGCGGCGCCGGTGCCTCTGTCTGCAGCCTGCTCTGGAATTTGGCCCCCTGTGATGATGTAGTCTAGACTCTAGGAGCCTGGAGGAGTCTCACCAGTCACCACCACTCTTACGTGCGCTGCGGGAAGCCTGCACCTTGCTGCCCTAGAGTCTTAATGCTGTCAGACCTCTCACTGAGTCAATCCGCTCGCGCTGCTGTCAGTGCTGTCAATGCTGTCAGAGTGTCAGTTTCAGGAGTCCGGGACAATGTATGAAGGTGCCCGGGACCCGGGACAGACCTTTAAAATGCGGGACTGTCCCGGGCAATACGGGACACGTGGTCACCTTAATTTTGGAGTGTAAAACCCTGTTTTCCCCATAGATTTTTTAAAGGTCATGATTTACACATGAGCTATGGTCACTTACATTGATACATTGTATGAAACCCTCAGCCAACATTGCTTATATACATTTCAGCAACATTGTTTATATACATTTCAGTATGTTTTTATAAATGTGTTACTATACAGACTTAAAGGGACCATGCAGTACCAACTGTACAAAGCCCTTACTTAAAGGTACAGCTCTCCTTATGCTCACACAGTATTAAAGAGACAGGCGCACACAACCCACACAACAATTAGAGGGATATGAAACCCAAATTGTTTCTTTCACGATTCAGATATGGCATGCAATTTTAAGCGACTTTTTAATTTACTCCTATTATCAGTTTTTCTTTGTTCTCTTGTTATCTTTATTTGAAAAGCAGGACCATTTTTTTGTTCAGCACACTAGGTAGCGCTTGCTGATAGGTGGTTACATTTAGCCACCAATCTGCAAGCGCTACCTAGGTGCAGAACCAAAAATTGACTTGTTCCTAAACTTATATTCCTGCTTTTCAACTAAAGATACAAAGAAAATGAAGAAAAATGGATAATAGTAGTAAAGTATAAAGTTGCTTAAAATTGCATGCGCTATCTGAATCATGAAAGGAAATGTTTGTTTTATATCCCTTTAAAGGGGCAACTCATGCCACAAACACAGTCTTAAAGGGACCCTAAACACCTGTTTTAATATATTAAATATTTTTTTTTATAAACTATTTATTGATTTGTATGTTTATTATTTTCTTACTTTTTTATCCTTGTCTTGTGCATATATATTGCTTTCTCAGTTGTGTACATAAACCACAGCCTACTGAATGTGATGGTCGCCATATTGTAACATACATTCCAGACGTGTCACGTGATGTGCGCTCCAGTATCCATTACTGCAGGAGCATTAGAATAACAGTAATTGCTGAATCTATGAAGCTCATTCTCAGAACCCTCGTGAGCGAGCGTTATACATTCAGTGGAGCCGTTTTTCACTGTATGACAGCTGTGTGAGAGGACCGGCTTGTCAGTGATCCGTGATCATCGATTATCACAACTTTTCTCTCAAGAATATTTTATCTATGAGGTTGTAAAAATCTCCTTATGCTTACTTTTTACCACACAGTTAAAAAATTGTTTCTTTTAAAAATTATTATTTTAACTGCATCTCTTAAAGGGGACTTGAAGTGCATCGATTTTGAGTTCTATCATTGTGATTATACACATTCTAAAACGTTACACCATAAAAGTATTGAATTTAAATACAAGGTATATTTACAATATTTTATTTTATTTGAATAATTCTGTATTTTTTCTCTTTGGTTATTTTTACTTATGTGAGCGCGATGTCTGCATGTATGTGTGCTCATAGCAATAAGCACAGACTTCCGGATTGGTGCACATCACTTTCCCCAAGGTCTGCACAGATTCAGAACGGAGCAGTATCACAACATATGTAAATAAATAAAAAAAATTGGAACACATATATAAAAAAAAATAATAATGCGATTTGACTTTTCATAATTAAAACAGCCTTATGAATAAAAAAAAACCATAAACCCAATTGACAAGTGTTTAATGTCCCTTTAATGAAACAGATCACAGTATGTGCACACATACAGGGCTAGATTACAGTTGGATCTTAAAATAGCGTTTATGCGAAGCCGTAAATTGGGATTAAAAATTGAAAGTAGAAACATCTCTTGCTCTCACTATTTATGGGTTAGTGTATATTATCACAAATGGATTTTCTATGATATAGTGTTCGCACTACATCATTTGCGCGCTCAAAGGCCTGCTTAGGCTGTGATGTCATTAATTGAGGGGATAAGAACCCCTTTTTTAATTAAAACAGACTAATTAAAATGGTGACATCCATTAATGTGTTGGATAACCACTTAGAACGACTGCATATTAACACATCTACCATGTGCATATGCATACACAGAATTTATTTATAGGGTCATCACAAGAAAGAACAATAATCACTTTTTAAATTATACTTACATCTTTAGCAGAGTTTAAAATGATCGCTGGAGTGCACATATGGTAGACACCGTGGCCATGTTTTTATGGACACTTATGATTTATACATAATGCAGGGTATGCAAAGGGAAACAAGAATAGTGATCTCCAGCCCTCAATATATGTGTGCTGTCCAGGGGAGCAATGCTTGTTATGATTTGCACACCGTGAAAAATGGGTATCTCAGAAAACTGCTAGGAAACTAGTACACTGAACAAACGTCATGTTGGAGACTACCATATAAGCATGTGCGCGCATTATGATTACACGTTAAACATTGTGGAGGCATTATGTAGTTTACTAACAAACAACTGTTTAGACAGCAATTATGGGTGCCATACTTTAGAATAATTTATTTACATTGTGGATGCGAAAATTACAAAATGAACATCAATAAAATACAGAAATATCTTCCTGTGTTTAATGAAGGATCAGACTGCTTCTTTGGTATACTAAACTTGACTTGTTTTATGTCTTCTCTTTCGGATTTTCCCTGCATTTGGTGACTAATTGGACTGCTTTTAGGTATCTGACCCTTGGCTTGTCTTCAGACTGTTCTCCTGTTTCCAGTCTGTTACAACTTCTGGTATTTCCAGTGTCACCAAGCTGTCACTCCAGTATCCTTCTTCAGTACCCTAGCCCTGCAGAGTGCGCATTCAAAGCACCAGTATCCTGATCCAGTACCAAGTATTGCAGAGGGCATCTGCCAAGCACCATTTTTCTGCTTCAGTATGCAAACCATGTGAAGGGTGTCTGCCAAGCACCAGTATCCTGCTCCAGTACTCAAGACCTGCAGAGTGCGCCTTCCTTAGCCCAGTATCCTGCTCCAGTACCAAGTCTTGCAGAGGGCATTTGCCAAGCAGCAGTATCCATCTCCAGTACTCAAGTCTTGCAGAGGGTGTCTGCCAAGCACCAGTATCCTGCTTCAGTCCTAGGCCCCTGAGTGGGCACATAAGTTCCAGTGCTTGGCCCTAGAGTGGAAACTCATGTCTTTGACCCTTAAGTGGGCACTCCTGTCTCTGGCCTTCAAGTGCACACTCCAGCCTTGGCACTCCTGTCATTGGTCCTCAAGTAGACACTCCAGTATTTGCCTTAGAGTGGGCACTCCTGTCTTCGGTCCTCAAATGGGCAATCCATTCCTTGGTCCTAGAGTGGGCACTCCAGTTCCTAGCACTGGAGTGGGCTCTGCTTCTAACTTCAGCTCCAGTGTGGCCCCCAAGTGGGCACTGCTCCTGACTTCGGTTTCCAAGTGGGCATTATTGCATCCTATCCTGTTTCCAGAATCCAAACCTTTTTCCTGTACGATACACCTACCTTATCTGTCTCTTTGCTACCATGCTTAAAAAATGGTAATTCTTCAAAGAAGCCCATTCCACTAGCCCCTTTTAGTGCTCTAAGTCTGACACCTCTACACATGAGCCCCAAACCCCTGAACCCACTCTGTTAAGTGTAGCAGATAGTTTGGTAAGACTGGTGAGCCCCTGTGTAAGCACTGTGGTCAGGACTCAGGAGGTATTTTTATCTTTACCGGGACTCTTTCTAGATGATGGGGAACACCTAAAGTTGGATTTAACAGCTTCATTTTAAAAGCCAATTATTAGTGTATAACTGTTTTTTCCCTCTGTATTGTAGAGGTTAGTTTATTGTATATTATAAGCATCATACATGTTCTGAATATTATCTTGGAAAAAACAGCCTAGAGTTATATGCAATATCACCATAAAATATATGCCTCAGAAATAACAGCCTTGAGTTTTATGGACACATCACCATAACATATGTTGGTTAGATAAATGCCTTAGAAACACCAGCCTTGAGTTATACGATAGCATCAGTATGGCATTATGTCAATATTTTTTATAATCAAATTTTTTATAATTGTTTCCCGGTAATTGGAAATCCCTGTAAGTTCAACATTCCTTGTTAATATCTCAAGCACAGAGCAATATAATCAGGTAGGTGCAAAGTTAATCAATGAAATGTTATTTAGGAAAGTAATGGAGGTAGTGAACATGTATCCATGTTAATATCCCAAACACAGAGGGGGGTAGTTATCAACGTGTCAACTTTCCTGCCTTCGCCCAATACGCCTGCCTAAGCTCGCCTCACATCGCCTCCGCGGACCTGAAAATTTTGCCTAAGTTATCAAATAAAGCTGTCAAAAAGCCGTGGGGCGATGAGCAGCGGACTGTGAGAGTTATCACTCATCCGATCTCGCTGCTCTTCGGCTTTTTCCCAGCTTTATTGCTAGCCTGTCACTAAGCACTCACACTAAACTGCACTGTTCTACCCCCTATACCGTTGCCCCCGGAGCCCCCCGCAACTAAATAAAGTTATTACCCCCTAAACCGCCACTCCTAGACCCTGCCGCAACTCTGATAAATGTATTAACCCCTAAACCGCCGCTCCTAGACCCTGCCGCAACTCTGATAAATGTATTAACCCCTAAACCGCCGCTCCCGGACACCGCTGCCACCTACATTATACCTATTAACCCCTATCCTGCCCCCCCTACACCGTCACCACCTATAATAAATATATTAACCCCTATCCTGCCCCCCACTACACCGCCGCCACTGTAATAAATTTATTAACCCCTAAACCTAAGTCTAACACTAACCCTAACACCCCCCTAACTTAAATATTAATTAAATAAATCTAAATAATATTTCTATTATGAACTAAATTAATCCTATTTAAAACTAAATACTTACCTTTAAAATAAACCCTAATATAGCTACAATATAAATAATAATTATATTGTAGCTATGTTAGGATTTATTTTTATTTTACAGGCAAATTTCAATTTATTTTAACTAGGTACAATAGCTATTAAATAGTTATTAACTATTTAATAGCTACCTAGCTAAAATAAAGAGAAATTTACCTGTAAAATAAAAACTAACCTAAGTTACAATTACACCTAACACTACACTATACTTTAATAAATTATTCCTATTTAAAACTAAATACTTACCTTTAAAATAAACCCTAATATAGCTACAATATAAATAATAATTATATTGTAGCTATCTTAGGATTTATTTTTATTTTACAGGTAACTTTGTATTTATTTTAGCTAGTTAGAATAGTTATTAAATAGTTATTAACTATTTAATAACTACCTAGCTAAAATAAATACAAAATTACCTGTAAAATAAATCCTAACCTAAGTTACAATTAAACATAACACTACACTATCATTAAATAAATTAAATAAATTACCTACAAATAACTACAACTACAAGTTACAAAAAATAAAAAAATAGGTTACAAACATTTTAAAAATATTACAACAAGTTTAAGCTACTTACACCTAATCTAAGCCCCCTAATAAAATAACAAACCCCCCAAAATAAAAAAAATGCCCTACCCTATTCTAAATTAAAAAAGTTCAAAGCTCTTTTACCTTACCAGCACTTAAAAGGGCCATTTGTGGGGCATGCCCCAAGGAATTCAGCTCTTTTGCCTGTAAAAGAAAAATACAAACCCCCCGCAACATTAAAACCCACCACCCACATACCCCTAATCTAACCCAAACCCCCCTTAAAATAACCTAACACTAATCCCCTGAGGATCATCCTACCTTTAGTCGTCTTCACTCAGCCGAGCCACCGATGGAACTGAAGAGGAGACCCGGACCGGCAGAAGTGATCCTCCAAGCGGCGCTGAAGAAATCTTCCATCCGATGAAGTGATCCTCCAATCGGCGCTGAAAAAGTCTTCCATCCGGGCGATGTCATCTTCCAAGAGGCGCTGAAGAAGTCTTCTATCTGGGCGATGTCATCTTCCAAGCCGGGTCTTAAATCTTCATCCCGCCGACGCGGAACATCCTTCTTTACCGACGGACTACCGACGAATGAAGGCTCCTTTAAGGGACGTCATCCAAGATTTCGTCCCTTCAATTCCGATTGGCTGATAGGATTCTATCAGCCAATCGGAATTAAGGTAGGAAAAATCTGATTGGCTGATTGAATCAGCCAATCAGATTCAAGTTCAATCCGATTGGCTGATCCAATCAGCCAATCAGATTTTTTCTACCTTAATTCCGATTGGCTGATAGAATCCTATCAGCCAATTGGAATTGAAGGGACGACATCTTGGATGACGTCCCTTAAAGGAGCCTTCATTCGTCGGTAGTCCGTCGGTAAAGAAGGATGTTCCGCGTCGGCGGGATGAAGATTCAAGACCCGGCTTGGAAGATGACATCGCCCGGATAGAAGACTTCTTCAGCGCCTCTTGGAAGATGACATCGCCCGGATGGAAGACTTTTTCAGCGCCGCTTGGAGGATCACTTCATCGGATGGAAGATTTCTTCAGCGCTGCTTGGAGGATCACTTCTGCCGGTCCGGGTCTCCTCTTCAGTTCCATCGGTGGCTCGGCTGAGTGAAGACGACTAAAGATAGGATGATCTTCAGGGGATTAGTGTTAGGTTATTTTAAGGGGGGTTTGGGTTAGATTAGGGGTATGTGGGTGGTGGGTTTTAATGTTGGGGGGGTTGTATTTTTCTTTTACAGGCAAAAGAGCTGAATTCTTTGGGGCATGCCCCACAAATGGCCCTTTTAAGGGCTGGTAAGGTAAAAGAGCTTTGAACTTTTTTAATTTAGAATAGGGTAGGGCATTTTTTTTATTTTGGGGGGGTTTGTTATTTTATTAGGGGGCTTAGATTAGGTGTAAGTAGCTTAAAATTGTTGTAATATTTTTTAAATGTTTTTATTTTTTGTAACTTAGCTTTTTTTATTTTTTGTACTTTAGTTAGTTTATGTAATTGTATTTAATTGTAGTTATTTGTAGGTAATTTATTGAATTTATTTAATGATAGTGTAGTGTTAGGTTTAATTGTAACTTAGGTTAGGAATTATTTTACAGGTGATTTTGTATTTCTTTTAGCTAGGTAGTTATTAAATAGTTAATAACTATTTGATAACTATTCTAACTAGCTAAAATAAATACAAAGTTACCTGTAAAATAAATATAATTCCTAAAATAGCTACAATGTAATTATTAATTACATTGTAGCTATCTTAGGGTTTATTTTACAGGTAAGTATTTAGTTTTAAATAGGATTAATTTAGTTGATAATAGAAATATTATTTAGATTTATTTAATTAATATTTAAGTTAGGGGGGTGTTAGGGTTAGTGTTAGACTTAGGTTTAGTGGTTAATAATTTTATTACAGTGGCGGCGGTGTAGTGGGGGGCAGGGTAGGGGTTAATAAATGTATTATAGGTGGCGACGGTGTAGGGGGGGCAGATTAGGGGTTAATAAATTTAATATAGGTTGCGGTGGGCTCCGGGAGCGGCGGTTGAGGGGTTAATATGTATAGAGTAGCTTGCGGTGGGCTCCGGGAGCGGCGGTTTAGGGGTTAATACATTTATTATAGTTGCGGCGTGGTCAGGGAGCGGCGGTTTATGGGTTAATATGTATAGAGTAGCTTGCGGTGGGCTCCGGGAGCGGCAGTGTAGGGGGGACAGATTAGGGGTGTTTAGACTCGGGGTACATGTTAGGGTGTTAGGTGTAGATAGTTCCCATAGGAATCAATGGGATGTCTGGCAGCAGCAAACTTGTACTTTCGCTATGGTCAGACTCCCATTGATTCCTATGGGATCCGCTGCCTCCAGGGTGGCGGTTTGAAAACCAGGTATGCTGGGCCGGAAAAGTGCCGAGCGTACCTGCTAGTTTTTTGATAACTAGCAAAAGTAGTGTGATTGTGCCGAACTTGTGTGCGGAACATCTGGAGTGACGTAAGAATCGATCTGTGTCGGACTGAGTCCGGCGTCACAAAATTCTACTTTTGCCGGTCTCTAGCCTTTGATAACTAAGGCGAATCAGCCTCGCCACAAATACTCTGCAGAATTCCAGCGTATTTGAGGTTGACGGCTTGATAACTAGGCCCCAGAGACATGAAATGAGGGAGAAGCAAAGTTTTCAAATGCTACGTTCTATTAGTGGAATAATTTAATTCTGCGTTCAACGTTGAACACAATTTTAAATTAAAACCATAAACCAACATAAAACTCAGAATTAAAACTCTCATGAGTGCATTTCAGGTTTGGATAGAATCATTTTTGCAAAACACATGTATTATCAAAATTGTTTGTGGCAAAACGTATCCTTTGAGTGGAAGCTTTTACTGTGCACAGAGCATATCTATATATATCTCATAGGCCCTTATTCAAATACCAATCCAGCTCATGGTGGCATGTATTATATACACGGTGGCATGTAAATTTAATCCTCACTGACACAGTATATGCTGTCTGGGCAGACACAATGATTGAATTTGAATGCAGGTGCAAGAGGCATAGGTGCATATGCTTCATTAATAGTACAATCTATAACTGGAACAGTGTTAACTTTTGCTTTTACTGAAAGCATATTTTAATTCATGTCTATTGCAAAAATGATTCTATTTAAAATTGGAAAGGATTCATGTGGATTTCAATTTTGAGCTTTAAAGGGATACTAAACCCAATTTTTTTTCTTTCATGATTCAGATAGAGCATTATCAATTGTTCTTTGTTCTCTTGGTATCTTTATTTAAAAAAACAGGAATCTAAGCTTAGGAGCCGACCCGTTTTTGGTTCAGAACCCTGGGTAGCGCTTGCTGATTGGTGGCTACATTTAGCCACCAATCAGCAAGCACTACCCACATTAAAATGTTGACAACAGGAATCTAAGTGCTCTCAATTGACACTGGGCCCACATATTTAGGGGGCCCTCCTGGCCCATTCTGTAGAGCCATTGCTACCCGGGAGGTTGTGGGGCTTGGACACCACCTGCATCCTGTCTGGCCCCTCTGTGTACCCCCTCCCTGCAAAACAGGGCTTATATAGTGCACAGAAAGTGTATGAATTTGCCTTTACAAATATAGTGACAGGATTTCCAATATGGCTACCTACAGTGTTGATGTACAAAAAAAACCTGCCATCATATATGTACAGAAAGGTTGGACAAGTGCATATCCTCTGGGATGGACTAACCAAGGGAGAAAGATGACTCAGTCACATAGTCTGTCAGATTATTTCTGCTAAAAACAATGGCCACTATTCTATTCTTATCTTACTTGACCTGTCTGCTGCCTTTGATACTATTGACCATCCCCTCCTCCTACGGACTCTCAGCTCCCTTGGGCTCTGTGACATTGCCCTCATCTTATCCAATCTTATCTCTCTAATAGGTCATTTTCTGTCTCATTTGCTGGCGACTCCTCTTCATTGCCTCTGTCTGTTGGAGTACCTCAAGGCTCTGTTCTAGGCCCTCTACTCTTCTCTATCTATACTTCCTCACTGGGTAAACTTATCAATAGCCATGGCTTCAACTATCAAATCTATTCTGATGATTCTCAGATCTACCTATCCATCCCTGCACTCTCTCCTTCTGTCCTTTCCCAAATCAGCGACTGCCAGTGCTTATCTGGCATTTCTTCCTGGATGGCCTCTCACCACCGAAAAATCAACATGTCCAAGATTGAGCTTCTTCTAATCCCCCCATCTAATTCTACTCCAGTTTCTAACTTTACTATCAATGTTGGTGACACCACTATCTCCCCATCACCCCAAGTCCGCTGCCTAGGAGTTACACTTGACTCCAGTCTGTCCTTCATACCCCACATCCAATCTCTCTCTTCATCCTGTCACAACCACCTGCGCAATATCTCAAAAATTTGTCCTTTTCTGAGTGCTGAAACTACTAAACAGCTAATCCATTCTCTAGTTATTTCCTGGCTTGACTACTGTAATAACCTACTAACTGTCCTTCCTCTCTCCCGCTTCTCCCCCCTTTAATCCATCCTAAATGCCTCTGCTAGGCTAATCCACCTCTCCTGATGCTCTGTAACGGCTGCATCCCTCTGTGAGTATCTTCACTGGCTCCCCATTCACAGCAGAATTAAATTCAAAATTCTCACTCTGACCTACAAAGCCCTCACCAATGCAGCCCCCCCCACCTGTCCTCACTCATCAAAAAATATAATCCAGCCCATCCCCTAAGATCCAACAACGATCTACTCCTTAATGTTACGACACAAGAACAATGGCACCACAAGGGTTATTTCCCTTTTATAATCTATCAAAAGAATGATGCTCTCATGGCTTATCATTAATATAGTTCATAGGGAATGGTGCTAATGCATAAAGTTAAACTTGGAACACAAAGTAGAATATCACAGAAGATTTGTGAAAATCTACTGAAAGTATGCACTTGGAAGCACTCTAAGCCCAGACTGTAAGGCAGTATGTGCGGTACTAGGTTTAAAATATAACTTTTATTACAAAATAGACTTAAAATAAGGGTAACAAACAAATTAAAAATGACACAGACACTCTAATGTGTTAGACATAGAATATGTGACAAGTGGGGAAATCACTATAGTTTCAGTACCTCGCAATAGTTAAATATAAACGCAAACTTGTCTTGTTAAGCAAATTGTGTTGTATATAAAAAAAAAATATTAATTTAAATGTGAACAATATAACATATAGAGGATGTCGGGCTTTTAAAATTCGAGCGCCCAAACGCTCACTATGATTCCTGACTAGTTTTGCCCGTTCGGGCTTTGTCAAAAGCAGACATCCTCTATATGTGATTAAGACTGCTTACACTGCCACACTCTGTAGAGTTAATTTGTTGAATAGTCTGGGTTGTGCCAGACTTAGCCGTAGTTACGGATTCAATATCATAACGGTACATTTAAACTGCACACTCCTTGATCATTTCTCTGGGACCTAAGCTGCACATTGTTCCCAATGAACATTTACCCATTGTTTGGCCACTGTTGTGATTACAAACAGGGACAAGGGGCACATAATGTTAAACGTTTTCCTCTATGTGGAGAACTGATTTATATAGCATACCACAATAGTTACTTGTTACTGCCCTAGCCTTGCAATAGATACAAATTGTTTTCCTTATTCACAAGTTTTATCTAGTTTATCTGAACTAGTTACTCTTTAACATACGGCTAGATTTGGAGTTTTGTCGGTAACGACCCGAAAAAACTAACGCCGGCTTTTTTCTGGCCGCACCATAAAAATAACTCTGGTATTGAGAGTCCACATAAAGGCTGCGTTAGGCTCCAAAAAAGGAGCGTAGAGCATTTTTAACGCAGCTTCAACTCTCAATACCAGAGTTGCTTACGGACGCGGCCAGCCTCAAAAACGTGCTCGTGCACAATTCCCCCATAGGAAACAATGGGGCTGTTTGAGCTGAAAAAAACCTAACACCTGCAAAAAAGCCGCGTTCAGCTCTTAACGCTGCCCCATTGTTTGCTATGCGGAAACACTTCCTACGTCTGCACCTAACACTCTAACATGTACCCCGAGTCTAAACACCCCTAACCTTACACTTATTAACCCCTATTCTGCCGCCCCCGCTATCGCTGACACCTGCATTTTATTTTTAACCCCTAATCTGCCGCTCCGTAAACCGCCGCTACTTACATTATCCCTATGTACCCCTAATCTGCTGCCCTAACATCGCCGACCCCTATATTATATTTATTAACCCCTAATCTGCCCCCCTCAACGTCGCCTCCACCTGCCTACACTTATTAACCCCTAATCTGCCGAGCGGACCGCACCGCTATTATAATAAAGTTATTAACCCCTAATCCGCCTCACTAACCCTATAATAAATAGTATTAACCCCTAATCTGCCCTCCCTAACATCGCCGACACCTAACTTCAATTATTAACCCCTAATCTGCCGACCGGAGCTCACCGCTATTCTAATAAATGGTTTAACCCCTAAAGCTAAGTCTAACCCTAACACTAACACCCCCCTAAATTAAATATAATTTTAATCTAACGAAATTAATGAACTCTTATTAAATAAATTATTCCTATTTAAAGCTAAATACTTACCTGTAAAATAAACCCTAATATAGCTACAATATAAATTATAATTACATTGTAGCTATTTTAG
The DNA here is from genome assembly GCF_027579735.1 of Bombina bombina. Classification (NCBI taxonomy): domain Eukaryota; kingdom Metazoa; phylum Chordata; class Amphibia; order Anura; family Bombinatoridae; genus Bombina; species Bombina bombina. Next base: position 1,136,091,021 of record NC_069500.1, read on the forward strand.
GATTAATATTTATTTTACAGGCAACTTTGTTCCGATCAGCCAATAGAATGCAAGCTCAATCTGATTGGCTGATTGGATCAGCCAATCGGATTGAACTTGATTCTGATTGGCTGATTCCATCAGCCAATCAGAATATTCCTACCTTAATTCCGATTGTCTGATAGAATCCTATCAGTCAATCGGAATTCGAGGGACGCCTTCTTGGATGACGTCCCTTAAAGGAACCGTCATTCTTCAGTTGGACGTCGCCGGAAGAAGATGGGTCCGCGGTGGAGGTCTTCAGGATGGAGCCGGTCGTCATCGGATGAAGATAGAAGATGCCGCTTGGATCAAGATGGAATTGTATTTAATTAATTTATTGATAGTGTAGTGTTAGGTTAATTGTAGGTAATTGTAGGTAGTTTATTTAATTAATTTATTGATAGTTTAATTGTAACTTAGGTTAGTATTTATTTTACAGGTAATTTTGTAATTATTTTAACTATTTTAGCTATTAAATAGTTCTTAACTATTTAATAGCTATTGTACCTGGTTAAAATAAATACAAAGTTACCTGTAAAATAAATATAAATCCTAAAATAGCTATAATATAATTATAATTTATATTGTAGCTATATTAGGATTTATTTTACAGGTAAGTATTTAGCTTTAAATAGGAATAATTTATTTAATAAGAGTTAATTAATTTCGTTAGATGTAAATTATATTTAACTTAGGGGGGTGTTAGTGTTAGGGTTAGACTTAGCTTTAGGGGTTAATACATTTATTAGAGTAGCGGTGAGCTCCAGTCGGCAGATTAGGGGTTAATAATTGAAGTTAGGTGTCGGCGATGTTAGGGAGGGCAGATTAGGGGTTAATACTATTTATTATAGGGTTAGTGATGCGGATTAGGGGTTAATAACTTTATTATAGTAGCGCTCAGGTCCGCTCGGCAGATTAGGGGTTAATAAGTGTAGGCAGGTGGAGGCGACGTTGAGGGGGGCAGATTAGGGGTTAATAAATATAATATAGGGGTCGGCGGTGTTAGGGGCAGCAGATTAGGGGTACATAAGGATAACGTAGGTGGCGGCGCTTTGCGGTCGGCAGATTAGGGGTTAATAAGTGTAGGCAGGTGGAGGCAACGTTGAGGGGGGCAGATTAGGGGTTAATAAATATAATACAGGGGTCGGCGGTGTTAGGGGGAGCAGATTAGGGGTACATAAGGATAACGTAGGTGGCGGTCGGCAGATTAGGGGTTAAAAATTTTTATTCAAGTGTCGGCGATGTGGGGGGACCTCGGTTTAGGGGTACATAGGTAGTTTATGGGTGTTAGTGTACTTTAGAGTACAGTAGTTAAGAGCTTTAGAAACCGGCGTTAGCCCAGAAAGCTCTTAACTACTGACTTTTTTCCTGCGGCTGGAGTTTTGTCGTTAGATGTCTAATTCTCACTTCAGAAACGACTCTAAATACCGGAGTTAGAAAAATCCCATTGAAAAGATAGGATACGCAATTGATGTAAGGGGATCTGCGGTATGGAAAAGTCGCGGCTGAAAAGTGAGCGTTAGACCCTATTTTGAGTGACTCCAAATACCGGCGGTAGCCTAAAACCAGCGTTAGGAGCCTCTAACGCTGGTTTTCATGGCTACCGCCAAACTCCAAATCTAGGCCATAGAGATTCTGATACAAGAAATTAATGTCAGTTGTTGTCCATATACATAGAGTCATATCTCTGTTTCAATAAACCTTGGCTACCAGATACATATTAAGTGGATAATAGAGTGACATTCAGGGTCAATATAACAACAATTTTTTGGACCAATCCACGGTAATGACACAATTCATCCAGGTTGTTTGAGGATTAATAAACTTTAACTTTACCTCGGACAGTCATCAACAGCTTATTATACTTAGATTACAGTTAATGCAGGTCAATTTTCGTTTTGACTATCCTAATTTGAGGTAAAAACAATAAGTGATGTCATTCTCTTACAAACAGAGCTGACATATACATGCTTTCTATCACTGACTATAGTTTAACTAGATTGTTGTAAGATACTTTTACATTCACTGACAGTGTTATAGCAGCACTAGTAACAGAGCTACCATAGTACCTGTACAAAATCAGATCTGGATACATTAGACCATTGTGGTCAATTTTTATTTTTTATTTTTGATCACAACAGCAACCATAATTGCTGCTTAGAAGTATATCCCAGTATTCACCAAATACAACATTATAGGAGTGAAACAGTTTTAAACTATAGGTTTTATTTACTCTCTGACAGAGCCATTTTTTGTTGTGTATATATATATATATATATATATATATATATATACAGCAGGTAGTGGCAGGTGCACTCTCACTAACACTTTAATTCCAAATGCCAGGGTGCTAGAATATGGTGTAGAATATGGAAATCAGGAGACAGCACTCACTGGTCTTGACAATACTGGATTTATTGTCAAGACCAGTGAGTGCTGTCTCCTGATTTTTATATATATATATATATATATATATATATATATATATATATATATATATATTATATATTGAGTGAACCTAACGCAATTATATTGTTCACTCACATTTAAATCAATTATTATTTTTTTTATATACCACACAATTTGCTTAACAAGACAAGTTTGCGTATATATTTAACTATTGCGAGGCACTGAAACTATAGTGATTTCCCCACTTGTCACATATTTTATGTCTAACACATTAGAGTGTCTGTGTCATTTTTAATTTGTATGTTACCCTTATTTTAAGTCTATTTTGTAATAAAAGTTATATTTTAAACCTAGTACCGCACATACTGCCTTACAGTCTGGGCTTAGAGTGCTTCCAAGTGCATACTTTCAGTAGATTTTCACAAATCTTCTGTGATATTCTACTTTGTGTTCCAACGATCTACTCCTTGCCTCTTCTACCATCACCTCCTTCCATGCTAGACTACAGGACTTCTCTCGTGTGGCAACAACCCTCTGGAACGCACTTCCTCGAGCTGTCAGACTTTTCCCCAACCTCTCTTCCTTTAAACGCTCCCTAAAGACCTTCTTGTTCAGGGAAGCCTAGCACCAAATCAGCAACTAATGAATTCCACTTGCCTAATAGTTGCCCTCATCTAACTCCACACTAACATCATTCCCACCTTTGCAGTCCCCACCTCCTGTTTCTCACCCTCCTATCTAGTTAGATTGTAAGTTCCCACGGGAACAGGGCTCCCAATTCCCCCTGTATTTGTTAAATTTTGTCTGGTGCCTCATATTGTACTGTCCATTTATCTTTGTTACCCATGGACAGCGCTGCGGAATCTGTTGGCGCTTTATAAATAAAGAATAATAATAATAGACGTACATTCTGCTCCTGTTTACTGCAAACAACCAGAAATGAAATACTCACACACTGCAGCTTATTAATTTGCAATATAAATCTATGGAAAACATCTGATACTTGGTTTATTTACTATTGCTTGTGATCTCTTTAAGTCTCTCTCTTTCTCTGCATGGTCGAGCAGGTATAATTAAAGTTTGCAATACTGTACTATGTTAAACTCTGTTTACGAGTGGAGTGTTATTTATCGATCCCGCTTACTGTACTCTGGCTTTTTGTGCATGGTAGTGCAGAGCATATTACAAGTTGAAAGTAGCTAACCCGCCGCATACAAAAAGACGAAGTTAGAATATTGCAACCGTGTGAACGTATTCCCCCATAGACTTCAATGGAGAGTGAAAAGTAGAAAAAAACGAATACCCTTACTCGCGTGCTAATCTGATCGCATTTTCTCAACTGCGCTAAGCCAACATGAAATATATATATATATTACATTCCAATGTTCTTCATATAGAAGAATATGTTGTATTTATTCTTAAACGAATATTTCTATATATATATGAGAGAGAGAGATGAATATATACAGTATAGGTATAGATATATACACACACATGTATGTGTGTATGTGTGTATATATATATATATATATATATATATATATATATTTATACATATATATATATATATATATATATATATAGGAATATCTCTTTTAAAATACTTTGAACATATTCCCATATGTGAAAAACATTGGAATGTGAAATATTTACAGCAAATACACAGTATAACACTTTATTAATTATGGCTTTTGCATAAATATGATTTTACTTGTTTTCATCTACTGCAAAACTACTGCAAAAGGATTCAATGCAGATATATATATATATATATATATATATGTCTATATACGTATACATATGTATTTACGTGTTTATATGTATATATATATGTCTGTAAATACATAAATACATATGTATACACACACACACACACACATATATATATATATATATATATATATATATATATATAGTATATAGATAGATGTACATATTTAGACATGTATATCTATGTATCTATGTTTTAAAGCCCTTTGCAGGTTTTCTTTCCCCTAACACCTGAGACCTCATATCTTTGAGCCCTTATAATTTTTTAATGCAAATTTTTTTTAAATAATTTTTATTAGTGTTATTATGAGTGTAACTGTACTTTGTAATGTATTTTTTTTATGTGTTTTGAGCAAATTTCTATTCAAGCATAAAAGTTAACCAGATACTTGCTAAATTAAATTGCGCTCAAATGAATGCATTAACTTTCAACTAATACACACACTACTTCTGACGCACGCAAACAACCCACGATAAACCCCTGTTAGTGGGCCAATCATATTCTAGCTCAATATGAGGTATAACAGTATTATAATAAAAAAACAATCTAAATATCTTTTATGTCAATATGTGATATATACATTTCCACTGCTGTATTACTGGCTGTCCTTCAGCCATATTTATTTCTTCAGGGATTCCACCAACAGCCATTGAGAGCATCCTGCCCTGTAGCAACTTTTCCCACCTAATGTAGAAAACCTTTAGAGCTGGGCCTCCACCATGTCCACTGGTGGTAATAACCTCCATGGACATCTTCTTCATTACCCACTTGCAATAATGCCTCAAGAGAACTGACAGCCTGCTTTATCTTCCCCATAGCTTTACCCATACATTAGGGTGCACATTAGCAAGTGCTGCATGCTCCTAAAGCAGGTCCATATGAAAGACAACTTCCCGGCTCATGGTCTTTAGAAAGGAAGGGCCAACAGACTTGTGGCTGCCTGTCTGTCTGTGGAGGGGAATCATCCCTCTCTTTCTGACCTTCATAACCCCAATCTCACACTCTACAAACCTATATACTCACCTTCTATGTTCTAGATATGCCTTCCTGAAGATTAGCTCCTCCTCCCACTGGCCCTCTCTCCTTAAGCAGCAGAAAGCTGCTCCAATAGTTTAATCTTCCTATTGCCCTAGCTCTCTCATCATTGATCCCTCTGACAGCCCCTCATCCCCCCACTTGCCTCACTATAAGCACATCTAACATTTTGCTTATTCATACCTAAAATAAAAAGGTAGATAAAACAAATATATAGAAAGTGGTGGAAAATAAACTATATTATATAATGGATGCTGAGTGGTTTCTATGTGATGATAAAACACAATTAAAAATGAGATTCAACAACCATTTATTTGACTGAGCTACAGAGTTTGTTGAGTGAAAGGTTAAAGAATGAGTATATCAAGTTTTATATATATATATATATATATATACTGTATATAAATATGGTCCATATGTAAGCACACATGTGTCACAGAAAAATCTATTCAGCTCACCTATATCTAATGGAATTTTTACAACCAAAGTCCACATGTATGTCTTACCTTTTGCAATGTGGCTGCAAATAAGGTGGCATTAATAAGCTCTACCTTAAACATAGCATATCTAAGATTTTTAACAAGGTACAACAGTGTGACAGCAGTAACTGAGCAGAGAATTGGATGGATCCCCAAAAATGAAAGAGGTGCGGATAATTTATTTATATTGATAAGAAAACTTTATGGATCCATCGGCAAGGTACTAGCAAACCAGGAAGATTAAATATTGATATAGTAGCATTTCTAGTTTAATGGAATAGCTTTCAATAAATGATCACAAAATGACCAAAAAGACACAATGAGGATGTAAATATTCAAAAAGGGTTTTATGAATTTAATAAAATGTTATAAAAAGTATTAAGAGAATATTTTTTAGTATCAAAATGTATAACTTTATATATATATAAGTTTATAATGTCAAAAAATTTAAATATTTTCATTTAATTAATTTAATGGGACTGACATGGTCTTAATACATATACATTTTTTATTGTTTGCAAAATATACTATATAATTGTTCTAATTAATTTAGATGCAAGATTGATACATTTAATTATATATTTTAATTATTTAAGAAGATATTTGTATTGTATGTACCTGAAATGTGTAAGATGTGCTATGCATACACACAGTTGTATTCTAAACATATGAGCAGAAGATGGCGCTGAATGCACTAGTATAAAGTAAGATGTCTCAGATATCTTTTGAAAAGCAACCAGTTTGGTATGAGAAATGTGTGAGTCTTTCCTGTGCTTAGTAGACTGAACCATGTATATTTTAATACATTTAGGGTCAGATCACAAGTCTTGCTGGCATGCTAACTGAGCTCAAAGTAAACTTTTACCACAGTGGGGTTATTGCGTGTATTACAAGTTGAAAATAAAAAGTTAGTGTGCGAGCAAAACCTGATGCGTGATAACTTCAGATAGCGCAACCGTGTTAACGTCTTCTCTTCATAGACTTCAATGGAGCTCGCTAACACTTATTGCTTGTGCGATAATCCGACACCCATTAGACCAACTACGCTGAATCGAAGGAAGCTATGCATATATATATATATATATATATATATATATATACACACAGATATGTATAGAAATACAAAGAACATTTTCTTTTAAATTAAGAACACTGGAATGTAAAATATTTACACTAAAAACACAGTAAAATATATTAAAATTGATTAAAAATAATTTTTCATGTTTAAATATATTTAAATGAAAAGGGCTCCAAAGCGTGTGTGGGTTTGTGTATGTGTATAATATATATACATACAGTCATGGCCAAAAATATTGGCACCCCTGCATTTCTGTCAGATAATGCACCACTTTGCCCAGAAAATTGTTGCAATTACAAATGTTTAGGCATTCTCATGTTTATTTTTTTTGTTTGTATTAGTATGACACAAAAAAGTGGAGAACATGATCCAATCAGCGGATCATGTCTGATAGACCTCGCTGAATGCGGAGAGCAACACGCTTTCCGCATTCAGCATTGCACCAGCAGCTCTTGTGAACTGCTTGTGCAATGCCGCCCCCTGCAGATTCGCGGCCAATCGGCAGCTAGCAGGGGTGTGTCAATCAACCCGATCATATTCGATCGGGTTGAATTGTGGCGATGTCTGTCCACCTCCTCAGAGCAGGTGGACAGGTTATGGAGCAGCGGTCTTTCTGGCTCGCCAGAAACACGGGGCTTCAAGCTCCATATGGAGCTTGATAGATATACCCCTTTGTCTTAAACCATTTCTGGGTGCTTTTTGACGTGTGCTTTGGGTCATTGTCCTGTTGTAAGACCCATGATAGAGACCCAACTTTTTGACACTGGGCCCTACATAGCACCACAGAATTCTTTGGTAGTCCTCAGATTTCATAATGCCATGCACACAGTTAAAACATCCAGTGCTTGAAGCAGCAAAGCAACCCTAAAACATCAGTGAACCTCCACCATGTTTTACTGTAGGGACTTTAGGGTCACAATCTAAAGTTAGAGAGTAGCAGATTCAGGAGAAATTTGAGGAAGCATTTTGTTACAGAAAGGGTGGTGGATTCATGGAATAAACTCCCATTTGAGGTTGTAAACACAAAGACTGTAAAGGAATTAAAAAATGCCTGGGACATGCATAAGGCTATCCTAAGGAAAAAGTAACATGTAATATGGGTAGACTTTTTTGTTCTTATACCGTCAAATTGTATGTTTCTATGTATCTATTCTTTTTTTTAAAAGCCTAATTTCTTTTTCTCAAAACTGTAGAATGATGGGCTTTACCAAAAAGCTGTAATTATGTTTCGTCTGTCCACAGCACATTCTCCCAAAATGATTTTGGCTTCTTCAGGTAAGTTTTGGCAAACTCCAATCTGGCTTTTTTATGTTTCTGTGTCAGCAGTGGGGTCCTCCTGGGTCTCCTATCATAGTGTTCCTTTTCATTCAGATGGTGATGTATAGTGCGAGCTGACACTTTTGTACCCTGTGCCTGAAGGTCAGCTTGAATTTGTCTGGAAGTTGATTGAGGATCTTTATCCACCATTCGAACCATCCTTTGTTGCAATCTTTGATCAATTTTTCTCTTTTGTCAACGTCCAGAAAGATTTGCTACAGTGCCATGGGCTTTAAACTTCTTGACAATGTTGCGCACAGTGGACTCAGGAACATTAATGTCAGGTTAGGAAATGTCCAGAAGAAGACCCAAATGCTAGGGCGAACTTAAACAACACCCTTGCACTCTGAGTTTAATCCAGGACGTGACCCCACGACAACCTCCAAAAAACAAAGTACTCACGATATGGAGCAGGGTTAGCCTGTGCCAAAGTAATTCATGATATCAGCCAGATAGATTTCTGAATAAGGAACTGGTTTCAGGAAATGTCTTTCACAGTATCAGGAGAGCAGGGATAGTCCACTTATACTCAGACAGAAGAAGGGTAAAACAGGAAACAGTTAATAATGCAGGAGTTGGTCATTTGTTATCAGGCAGTCTGAAGGTTAACACTGTGTAGACAGTCTTTGCAGAGTATGCAACAGGTAATCAGGCAGTTTGAGGGTTAACACTGAGTAGACAGTCTTTGCAGAGTATGCAACAGTTAATCAGGCAGTTTGAGAGTTAACACTGTGTAGACAGTCTTTGCAGAGTATGCAACAGGTAATCAGGCAGTTTGAGGGTAAACACTGTGTAGTCAGAACTTGCAGAATTAACAACATGTAATCAGATAGTTTGAAGCTTAACACTGTGTTGTCAGAACTTGCAGAGATAGCAACAGGTAAGCTGGTAGTTTGAAGGTTAACACAGATTAATCAGTACTTGTTGAGATTGGCAACAGGATATCAAGCAGTTTGAAGGTTTACACTGAATAATTGTATTTGCAGAGTTTGGAAACAGGTAAACATGCAGATTGAAGGTTTCACAGAAATAACAGTATTTGAATAGTTTGGCAGTACACAGAGTAGACTGAATATGCAGGGTTTGCAGCAGGTAAACAGGAAGTTTGAAAGTTTCACAAAACAAACAGTACTTGCATTGTTTGGAGACAGGTAATCAGGAGGTTGAAGGTTAATCCAGCATAGTAAATCCTTGAAGAGATTGGCAACAGAAAAGCAGCAGTTAGAGAGATTCCTCAGCAAAATCCTATCAGAAGCCACAAAGTTAACAAACAAACTGGCACTGGAGAAACAGGAAGCCAAGAATAAAAAGCCTGGTTGTGACATCATCAGGAAGGAGTGGCTCAGACACCTGTCAATCAAGCACACAGAGAGGACTGCAGAGCTTCCCAGCAGCTGAGCGTGACAGTGCCCCCTCCTCAAGGACCCCTCCGGGGGACCCGACCGGGCCTGGCAGGGTATTTCTTGTGAAAAGACTTGACAAGAGCTGGAGCATGAACATGAGAGGCTGGTTCCCAAGATCGTTAAGAGATAGGATAACCCTTCCAATGGACCAGGTAGTACAGCCGATTGCCCCGTAGCTTGGAATCGAGAATCTGGCTGACTTCAAACTCAGAAGTTCCCTCTACGGAAAGTGGAGGAGGTGGTTTACTCTTGATAGAGTACCGATTGTAGATGACTGGCTTGAGTAGGGAGACATGAAACACTGGATGGATCTTGAGAGTCTTGGGTAAGGCCAGGCGGTATGCAGAAAAACAAACTCTGGAAACAATTCGAAAAGGTTCAATGTACTTAGGACCCAACTTGGTACAAGGTTGTTTTAGACGTATGAATCTGGTGGATAAAAATACTCTGTCTCCAGTATGAAGTAAAGGAGCCTTGCACCTTCTGCGATCAGCATATTTCTTATGTCTTAAGGAAGAAGAGAGTAGATTTTGACAAATGAGTTGCCAGTGATTACTGAGATTTTTCACTATACGATCTGCTCCAGGGACTTCAGTAGAACTGGTAATCCTAGGAAAGGTTCTAGGTTCAAATCCATAAACTGCCTTAAAGGGAGAGGTCTGTAATGAGGCGTTATAACGTGAGTTGTGAGCTAATTCCGCCAAAGGCAATAACTGAGACCAGTTGGAGTGGTGATGGTCTACATAATGTCTTAGAAAAGATTCCAAGGCTTGATTTACACGCTCAGTCTGTCCGTTGGATTGAGGATGGTGTGCAGTAGAAAGTGATATGTTGATTCCGAAGTGTTTACAAAAAGACCTCCAAAATTTGGAAACAAATTGGACTCCACAATCTGAGACTATGTCAGTGGGAAAACCATGTAAACGAGATATATGTAGAACAAAGAGTTCAGAAAGTCTTTGAGCTGAAGGCAAGCATGGAAGAGGTATGAAGTGAGCAGACTTGGAGAACTGATCCACCACTACCCAAATGGTCGTATTTCCAGCAGAAACAGGAAGATCTGTAACAAAGTCCATGGATAAGTGAGACCAAGGGTAATGAGGAATAGGAAGAGGGTGTAATAGACCAAACGGTCGATGAGAAGATTGTTTGTTCGAAGCACAAGAACTACAAGCAGCAATATAATCCTTAAAATCCCTCCTCATAGTGGACCACCAAACATGCTGCTTCAGTTTCCACAATGTATTGGTTATTCCCGGATGACCTGCTGAAATGTTGTCATGAGCCCAACGTAGAAGCTTAAGATGTAATCCTTTGGGTACATACAGGATACCAGAAGGTAGTTTGCAAGAAGATGGTACCCGGACTTGAGCAGCATGTAAAGCCTGTACTGGAAAAGAGGATACTTGAGCCAAAACTTTGACTGGACGTAGTTTAGGTTCTGAATCCAATGGAGAAGGTTCAGAGGATTGGAACTGCCTAGATAAAGCATCTGCCTTGGAATTTTTTGAACCAGGAACATAGGAAAGTACAAAATTAAACCTGGAGAAGAACAAGGCCCACCGAGCCTGACGAGGATTGAGACGTGTAGCTGTTTGGAGGTATAAAAGATTCTTGTGATCTGTCAGAATGAAAAAAGGTTGACTGGTACCCTCTAACCAATGCCTCCATTCATCCAAAGCTAATTTTATAGCCAAAAGCTCCTTATTGCCCACATCATAATTTAACTCGGCAGGATTGAATTTTTTCGAAAAGAACGCCACAGGATGTATCTTGCTGGTAGTCGGATCACGTTGGGAGAGAACAGCTCCAGCTGCTATAGAGGAAGCATCAACCTCCAAAATAAACTTGAAATCAGGAATTGGATGACTGAGAAGAGGTGCAGAAGAAAATGCTGATTTTAGCGTTTCAAAAGCCTGTACTGCCGAAGAGGACCAGTTCTTACAATTTTGCCCTTTCTTAGTAAGAGAAGTGAGTGGAGACGTGATGTCAGCAAAGTTCTTTATAAACTTTCTATAGTAATTGGCAAAGCCAAGAAACCTCTGCAGGGATTTGAGTGTAGTTGGTCTGGGCCAGTCCTTGATAGCCGACAGTTTAGCAGGATCCATCTCAAAACCTGATTCAGAAATGATATACCCCAAAAAGGGGATGGAACTCTGATGAAAAGAGCATTTCTCCAATTTAGCGAATAGGGAATTGTCTCGTAACCTCTGAAGAACCAGTCTTACATGATGTACATGTTCCTGTAATGTTTTCGAATAGATTAGAATGTCATTGAGGTAAATGATAACAAATTGATTTAGATAATCTCTGAAGAATTCGTTGACAAAGTGCTGAAATACTGCTGGTGCATTGCACAATCCAAATGGCATTACTGGATACTCGTAGTGACCAAATCTAGTGTTAAATGCCGTCTTCCATTCATCTCCTTTACGGATTCTGACCAGATTGTAGGCCCCACGGAGATCTAACTTGGAAAAAATAGAAGCACCTTGAAGACGATCGAATAACTCAGAAATGAGCGGCAGAGGATAGCTGTTTTTGACAGTAATCTGATTCAAGGCTCGATAATCAATACAGAAACGAAGACCTCCATCTTTTTTCCCAATGAAGAAAAAACCTGCACCCACAGGTGAAGAGGAAGGACGAATGAATCCTCTGGCTAAGTTGTCCTTTATGTATTCCTCAAGAGAGACATTTTCTTGACGAGAGAGGGGATAGGTCCTTCCCTTAGGTAGTGGAGCCCCTGAATACAATTCGATAGGACAGTCAAATATCCGGTGTGGAGGTAACGTCTCAGCCTCTTTTTTAGAAAACACATCACAAAAGGCATGATAGTAATTGGGCAATGATTCAGGAACTTCCACCATAGCTACGACAGGACAGGATGGTTTAGAGGGATTTTGCAGGCAATGTTTGAAACAGGTAGTTCCCTAGGAAATAAGTTCTCCTTTAGACCATGAGAAAACTGGATCATGAAGCTGCAACCAAGGTAACCCCAGAATCAATGGTATCTGGGGAGAAGAAATGACATCAAAACGAATAATTTCAGAATGAAGTATGCCCACAGTGAAAAGAAGAGGAATGGTAGAATGTTGTATGATACCAGTACCTAGAGGCTGTCCACTGACAGTAGTTACCTTAATTAACTGTTTCTTGGCTTGAAGAGGAATCCTGAGAGAGTCAGCAAAGTTTGAATCAATGAATACTCCAGCAGCTCCAGAATCGATGAGAGTTTGAGCTTGAAACTTGGTGTTTCCAAAAGAGATAGTTACAGGAACAAAAAGTTTAGAATTGAGGGAAGACATGGGATTCTGGCTTAACTCTGTCGCTCTATCAAAAGTTAAGCCTTGGCTTTTACTGGCCGGATAGGACAGTCCTTCAGTAAATGTCCTTCGGTACCACAATACAGACATAACCCAAGAGTACGTCTTCTATGGCGTTCAGCTTCTGACAATTTAATAGCTCCTACTTCCATAGGTTCCACAGACTCAGGAGATTGGGAATAATTATTAGAAAGACTTGAGGTTCGAATAGGAGGACGAAAAGAAGATTTAACAAAGGATCTCCGATTCCTATCTCTCTCCTGAAGACGTTCAGAATGCCGGGCGTCAAGAGTAATACATAAATTGATAAGACCCTCCAATGAATCGGGGAGTTCTCGAAATACAAGTTCATCCTTAAGGCGTTCGCAAAGTCCTTTGCGAAAGGCTGCCCATAAGGCTCCATGGTTCCAATCAGTTTCTGCGGCTAAAGTCCTGAATTCAATAGCATATTGAGCTACCGAAAGGGATCCCTGTCTCAGATCCAACAATCCTGCCTCAGCAGCTGCAGACCTCCCAGGCTTGTCAAAAACAGAAGAAAAAATGGACACAAATAATTCCACATCCTGTAGTAACGGATCATTCTTCTCTAAAAGAGGGGACACCCAGGCTAGAGCCTTACCCTTCAAGAGAGAAATAATAAAGGTGATTTTGGAAGTAGAATTGGAAAAAACTTGAGGATTGTTTCTGAAGTGTAAACGACACTGATTAAGGAATCCACGGCATTCTTCAGGATTACCGTTATATTTATCTGGAAGTGGGATTCGTGGTATATTCTGTCCAACAGTTTGAGATGGATTAAAGACAGCATTGGTGCTAGTAGCAGTGGCAGCAGGAGTCACCGTCGCTTGAGAAGGAGCGGAGAGGTTATGTAGCAGAGCAGTAATCTGGTCAAGCTTGGAATCCAAAGATTGCAAATGAGCAGAATGATTTCCTAGAAGTTGCCCTTGTAGAGCCACAGCCCTGGATAACTCGTCAGGGTCCATATTATGGCCAGTTTGTACTGTCAGGTTAGGAAATGTCCAGAAGTAGACCCAAATGCTAGGGCGAACTTAAACAACAACCTTGCACTCTGAGTTTAATCCAGGATGTGACCCCACAACAACCTCCAAAGAACAAAGTACTCACGATATGGAGCAGGGTTAGCCTGTGCCAAAGTAATTCATGATATCAGCCAGATAGATTTCTGAATAAGGAACTGGTTTCAGGAAATGTCTTCCACAGTATCAGGAGAGCAGGGATAGTCCACTTATACTCAGACAGAAGAAGGGTAAAACAGGAAACAGTTAATAATGCAGGAGCTGGTCATTTGTTATCAGGCAGTCTGAAGGTTAACACTGTGTAGACAGTCTTTGCAGAGTATGCAACAGGTAATCAGGCAGTTTGAGGGTTAACACTGAGTAGACAGTCTTTGCAGAGTATGCAACAGGTAATCAGGCAGTTTGAGAGTTAACACTGTGTAGACAGTCTTTGCAGAGTATGCAACAGGTAATCAGGCAGTTTGAGGGTAAACACTGTGTAGTCAGAACTTGCAGAATTAATAACATGTAATCAGGTAGTTTGAAGCTTAACACTGTGTTGTCAGAACTTGCAGAGATAGCAACAGGTAAGCTGGTAGTTTGAAGGTTAACACAGATTAATCAGTACTTGTTGAGATTGGCAACAGGATATCAAGCAGTTTGAAGGTTTACACTGAATAATTGTATTTGCAGAGTTTGGAAACAGGTAAACATGCAGATTGAAGGTTTCACAGAAATAACAGTATTTGAATAGTTTGGCAGTACACAGAGTAGTCTGAATATGCAGGGTTTGCAGCAGGTAAACAGGAAGTTTGAAAGTTTCACAAAACAAACAGTACTTGCATTGTTTGGAGACAGGTAATCAGGAGGTTGAAGGTTAATCCAGCATAGTAAATCCTTGAAGAGATTGGCAACAGAAAAGCAGCAGTTAGAGAGATTCCTCAGCAAAATCCTATCAGAAGCCACAAAGTTAACAAACAAACTGGCACTGGAGAAACAGGAAGCCAAGAATAAAAAGCCTGGTTGTGACATCATCAGGAAGGAGTGGCTCAGACACCTGTCAATCAAGCACACAGAGAGGACTGCAGAGCTTCCCAGCAGCTGAGCGTGACAGTGCCCCCTCCTCAAGGACCCCTCCGGGGGACCCGACCGGGCCTGGCAGGGTATTTCTTGTGAAAAGACTTGACAAGAGCTGGAGCATGAACATGAGAGGCCGGTTCCCAAGATCGTTAAGAGATAGGATAACCCTTCCAATGGACCAGGTAGTACAGCCGATTGCCCCGTAGCTTGGAATCGAGAATCTGGCTGACTTCAAACTCAGAAGTTCCCTCTACGGAAAGTGGAGGAGGTGGTTTACTCTTGATAGAGTACCGATTGTAGATGACTGGCTTGAGTAGGGAGACATGAAACACTGGATGGATCTTGAGAGTCTTGGGTAAGGCCAGGCGGTATGCAGAAGAACAAACTCTGGAAACAATTCGAAAAGGTTCAATGTACTTAGGACCCAACTTGGTACAAGGTTGTTTTAGACGTATGAATCTGGTGGATAAAAATACTCTGTCTCCAGTATGAAGTAAAGGAGCCTTGCACCTTCTGCGATCAGCATATTTCTTATGTCTTAAGGAAGAAAAGAGTAGATTTTGACAAATGAGTTGCCAGTGATTACTGAGATTTTTCACTATACGATCTGCTCCAGGGACTTCAGTAGAACTGGTAATCCTAGGAAAGGTTCTAGGTTCAAATCCATAAGCTGCCTTAAAGGGAGAGGTCTGTAATGAGGCGTTATAATGTGAGTTGTGAGCTAATTCCGCCAAAGGCAATAACTGAGACCAGTTGGAGTGGTGATGGTCTACATAATGTCTTAGAAAAGATTCCAAGGCTTGATTTACACGCTCAGTCTGTCCGTTGGATTGAGGATGGTGTGCAGTATAAAGTGATATGTTGATTCCGAAGTGTTTACAAAAAGACCTCCAAAATTTGGAAACAAATTGGACTCCACAATCTGAGACTATGTCAGTGGGAAAACCATGTAAACGAGATATATGTAGAACAAAGAGTTCAGAAAGTCTTTGAGCTGAAGGCAAGCATGGAAGAGGTATGAAGTGAGCAGACTTGGAGAACCGATCCACCACTACCCAAATGGTCGTATTTCCAGCAGAAACAGGAAGATCTGTAACAAAGTCCATGGATAAGTGAGACCAAGGGTAATGAGGAATAGGAAGAGGGTGTAATAGACCAAACGGTCGATGAGAAGATTGTTTGTTCGAAGCACAAGAACTACAAGCAGCAATATAATCCTTAAAATCCCTCCTCATAGTGGACCACCAAACATGCTGCTTCAGTTTCCACAATGTATTGGTTATTCCCGGATGACCTGCTGAAATGTTGTCATGAGCCCAACGTAGAAGCTTAAGATGTAATCCTTTGGGTACATACAGGATACCAGAAGGTAGTTTGCAAGAAGATGGTACCCGGACTTGAGCAGCATGTAAAGCCTGTACTGGAAAAGAGGATACTTGAGCCAAAACTTTGACTGGACGTAGTTTAGGTTCTGAATCCAATGGAGAAGGTTCAGAGGATTGGAACTGCCTAGATAAAGCATCTGCCTTGGAATTTTTTGAACCAGGAACATAGGAAAGTACAAAATTAAACCTGGAGAAGAACAAGGCCCACCGAGCCTGACGAGGATTGAGACGTGTAGCTGTTTGGAGGTATAAAAGATTCTTGTGATCTGTCAGAATGAAAAAAGGTTGACTGGTACCCTCTAACCAATGCCTCCATTCATCCAAAGCTAATTTTATAGCCAAAAGCTCCTTATTGCCCACATCATAATTTAACTCGGCAGGATTGAATTTTTTCGAAAAGAACGCCACAGGATGTATCTTGCTGGTAGTCGGATCACGTTGGGAGAGAACAGCTCCAGCTGCTATAGAGGAAGCGTCAACCTCCAAAATAAACTGGAAATCAGGAATTGGATGACTGAGAAGAGGTGCAGAAGAAAATGCTGATTTTAGCGTTTCAAAAGCCTGTACTGCCGAAGAGGACCAGTTCTTACAATTTTGCCCTTTCTTAGTAAGAGAAGTGAGTGGAGACGTGATGTCAGCAAAGTTCTTTATAAACTTTCTATAGTAATTGGCAAAGCCAAGAAACCTCTGCAGGGATTTGAGTGTAGTTGGTCTGGGCCTGTCCTTGATAGCCGACAGTTTAGCAGGATCCATCTCAAAACCTGATTCAGAAATGATATACCCCAAAAAGGGGATGGAACTCTGATGAAAAGAGCATTTCTCCAATTTAGCGAATAGGGAATTGTCTCGTAACCTCTGAAGAACCAGTCTTACATGATGTACATGTTCCTGTAATGTTTTCGAATAGATTAGAATGTCATTGAGGTAAATGATAACAAATTGATTTAGATAATCTCTGAAGATTTCGTTGACAAAGTGCTGAAATACTGCTGGTGCATTGCACAATCCAAATGGCATTACTGGATACTCGTAGTGACCAAATCTAGTGTTAAATGCCGTCTTCCATTCATCTCCTTTACGGATTCTGACCAGATTGTAGGCCCCACGGAGATCTAACTTGGAAAAAATAGAAGCACCTTGAAGACGATCAAATAACTCAGAAATGAGCGGCAGAGGATAGCTGTTTTTGACAGTAATCTGATTCAAGGCTCGATAATCAATACAGGGACGAAGACCTCCATCTTTTTTCCCAATGAAGAAAAAACCTGCACCCACAGGTGAAGAGGAAGGACGAATGAATCCTCTGGCTAAGTTGTCCTTTATGTATTCCTCAAGAGAGACATTTTCTTGACGGGAGAGGGGATAGGTCCTTCCCTTAGGTAGAGGATCCCCTGAATACAATTCGATAGGACAGTCAAATATCCGGTGTGGAGGTAACGTCTCAGCCTCTTTTTTAGAAAACACATCACAAAAGGCATGATAGTAATTGGGCAATGATTCAGGAACTTCCACCATAGCTACGACAGGACAGGATGGTTTAGAGGGATTTTGCAGGCAATGTTTGAAACAGGTAGTTCCCCAGGAAAAAAGTTCTCCTTTAGACCATGAGAAAACTGGATCATGAAGCTGCAACCAAGGTAACCCCAGAATCAATGGTATGTGGGGAGAAGAAATGACATCAAAACGAATAATTTCAGAATGAAGTATGCCCACAGTCAAAAGAAGAGGAATGGTAGAATGTTGTATGATACCAGTACCTAGAGGCTGTCCACTGACAGTAGTTACCTTAATTAACTGTTTCTTGGCTTGAAGAGGAATCCTGAGAGAGTCAGCAAAGTTTGAATCAATGAATACTCCAGCAGCTCCAGAATCGATGAGAGCTTGAGCTTGAAACTTGGTGTTTCCAAAAGAGATAGTTACAGGAACAAAAAGTTTAGAATTGAGGGAAGACATGGGATTCTGGCTTAACTCTGTCGCTCTATCAAATGTTAAGCCTTGGCTTTTACTGGCCGGATAGGACAGTCCTTCAGTAAATGTCCTTTGGTACCACAATACAGACATAACCCAAGAGTACGCCTTCTATGGCGTTCAGCTTCTGACAATTTAATAGCTCCTACTTCCATGGGTTCCACAGATTCAGGAGATTGGGAACAATTATTAGAAAGACTTGAGGTTCGAATAGGAAGACGAAAAGAAGATTTAACAAAGGATCTCCAATTCCTATCTCTCTCCTGAAGACGTTCAGAATGCCGGGCGTCAAGAGTAATACATAAATTGATAAGACCCTCCAATGAATCGGGGAGTTCTCGAAATACAAGTTCATCCTTAAGGCGTTCGCAAAGTCCTTTGCGAAAGGCTGCCCGTAAGGCTCCATGGTTCCAATCAGTTTCTGCGGCTAAAGTCCTGAATTCAATAGCATATTAAGCTACCGAAAGGGATCCCTGTCTCAGATCCAACAATCCTGCCTCAGCAGCTGCAGACCTCCCAGGCTTGTCAAAAACAGAAGAAAAAATGGACACAAATAATTCCACATCCTGTAGTAACGGATCATTCTTCTCTAAAAGAGGGGACACCCAGGCTAGAGCCTTACCCTTCAAGAGAGAAATAATAAAGGTGATTTTGGAAGTAGAATTGGAAAAAACTTGAGGATTGTTTCTGAAGTGTAAACGACACTGATTAAGGAATCCACGGCATTCTTCAGGATTACCGTTATATTTATCTGGAAGTGGGATTCGTGGTATATTCTGTCCAACAGTTTGAGATGGATTAAAGACAGCATTGGTGCTAGTAGCAGTGGCAGCAGGAGTCACCGTCGCTTGAGAAGGAGCGGAGAGGTTATGTAGCAGAGCAGTAATCTGGTCAAGCTTGGAATCCAAAGATTGCAAATGAGCAGAATGATTTCCTAGAAGTTGCCCTTGTAGAGCCACAGCCCTGGATAACTCGTCAGGGTCCATATTATGGCCAGTTTGTACTGTCAGGTTAGGAAATGTCCAGAAGAAGACCCAAATGCTAGGGCGAACTTAAACAACAACCTTGCACTCTGAGTTTAATCCAGGACGTGACCCCACGACAACCTCCAAAAAACAAAGTACTCACAATATGGAGCAGGGTTAGCCTGTGCCAAAGTAATTCATGATATCAGCCAGATAGATTTCTGAATAAGGAACTGGTTTCAGGAAATGTCTTTCACAGTATCAGGAGAGCAGGGATAGTCCACTTATACTCAGACAGAAGAAGGGTAAAACAGGAAACAGTTAATAATGCAGGAGCTGGTCATTTGTTATCAGGCAGTCTGAAGGTTAACACTGTGTAGACAGTCTTTGCAGAGTATGCAACAGGTAATCAGGCAGTTTGAGGGTTAACACTGAGTAGACAGTCTTTGCAGAGTATGCAACAGGTAATCAGGCAGTTTGAGAGTTAACACTGTGTAGACAGTCTTTGCAGAGTATGCAACAGGTAATCAGGCAGTTTGAGGGTAAACACTGTGTAGTCAAAACTTGCAGAATTAACAACATGTAATCAGGTAGTTTGAAGCTTAACACTGTGTTGTCAGAACTTGCAGAGATAGCAACAGGTAAGCTGGTAGTTTGAAGGTTAACACAGATTAATCAGTACTTGTTGAGATTGGCAACAGGATATCAAGCAGTTTGAAGGTTTACACTGAATAATTGTATTTGCAGAGTTTGGAAACAGGTAAACATGCAGATTGAAGGTTTCACAGAAATAACAGTATTTGAATAGTTTGGCAGTACACAGAGTAGTCTGAATATGCAGGGTTTGCAGCAGGTAAACAGGAAGTTTGAAAGTTTCACAAAACAAACAGTACTTGCATTGTTTGGAGACAGGTAATCAGGAGGTTGAAGGTTAATCCAGCATAGTAAATCCTTGAAGAGATTGGCAACAGAAAAGCAGCAGTTAGAGAGATTCCTCAGCAAAATCCTATCAGAAGCCACAAAGTTAACAAACAAACTGGCACTGGAGAAACAGGAAGCCAAGAATAAAAAGCCTGGTTGTGACATCATCAGGAAGGAGTGGCTCAGACACCTGTCAATCAAGCACACAGAGAGGACTGCAGAGCTTCCCAGCAGCTGAGCGTGACAGTGCCCCCTCCTCAAGGACCCCTCCGGGGGACCCGACCGGGCCTGGCAGGGTATTTCTTGTGAAAAGACTTGACAAGAGCTGGAGCATGAACATGAGAGGCCGGATCCCAAGATCGTTAAGAGATAGGATAACCCTTCCAATGGACCAGGTAGTACAGCCGATTGCCCCGTAGCTTGGAATCGAGAATCTGGCTGACTTCAAACTCAGAAGTTCCCTCTACGGAAAGTGGAGGAGGTGGTTTACTCTTGATAGAGTACCGATTGTAGATGACTGGCTTGAGTAGGGAGACATGAAACACTGGATGGATCTTGAGAGTCTTGGGTAAGGCCAGGCGGTATGCAGAAGAACAAACTCTGGAAACAATTCGAAAAGGTTCAATGTACTTAGGAACCAACTTGGTACAAGGTTGTTTTAGACGTATGAATCTGGTGGATAAAAATACTCTGTCTCCAGTATGAAGTAAAGGAGCCTTGCACCTTCTGCGATCAGCATATTTCTTATCTCTTAAGGAAGAAGAGAGTAGATTTTGACAAATGAGTTGCCAGTGATTACTGAGATTTTTCACTATACGATCTGCTCCAGGGACTTCA
Organism: Bombina bombina; assembly: GCF_027579735.1. Lineage (NCBI taxonomy): Eukaryota > Metazoa > Chordata > Amphibia > Anura > Bombinatoridae > Bombina > Bombina bombina. The sequence goes on from NC_069500.1 coordinate 1,136,112,032, forward strand.
GTAGAACTGGTAATCCTAGGAAAGGTTCTAGGTTCAAATCCATAAGCTGCCTTAAAGGGAGAGGTCTGTAATGAGGCGTTATAACGTGAGTTGTGAGCTAATTCTGCCAAAGGCAATAACTGAGACCAGTTGGAGTGGTGATGGTCTACATAATGTCTTAGAAAAGATTCCAAGGCTTGATTTACACGCTCAGTCTGTCCGTTGGATTGAGGATGGTGTGCAGTAGAAAGTGATATGTTGATTCCGAAGTGTTTACAAAAAGACCTCCAAAATTTGGAAACAAATTGGACTCCACAATCTGAGACTATGTCAGTGGGAAAACCATGTAAACGAGATATATGTAGAACAAAGAGTTCAGAAAGTCTTTGAGCTGAAGGCAAGCATGGAAGAGGTATGAAGTGAGCAGACTTGGAGAACCGATCCACCACTACCCAAATGGTCTTATTTCCAGCAGAAACAGGAAGATCTGTAACAAAGTCCACGGATAAGTGAGACCAAGGGTAATGAGGAATAGGAAGAGGGTGTAATAGACCAAACGGTCGATGAGAAGATTGTTTGTTCGAAGCACAAGAACTACAAGCAGCAATATAATCCTTAAAATCCCTCCTCATAGTGGACCACCAAACATGCTGCTTCAGTTTCCACAATGTATTGGTTATTCCCGGATGACCTGCTGAAATGTTGTCATGAGCCCAACGTAGAAGCTTAAGATGTAATCCTTTGGGTACATACAGGATACCAGAAGGTAGTTTGCAAGAAGATGGTACCCGGACTTGAGCAGCATGTAAAGCCTGTACTGGAAAAGAGGATACTTGAGCCAAAACTTTGACTGGACGTAGTTTAGGTTCTGAATCCAATGGAGAAGGTTCAGAGGATTGGAACTGCCTAGATAAAGCATCTGCCTTGGAATTTTTTGAACCAGGAACATAGGAAAGTACAAAATTAAACCTGGAGAAGAACAAGGCCCACCGAGCCTGACGAGGATTGAGACGTTTAGCTGTTTGGAGGTATAAAAGATTCTTGTGATCTGTCAGAATGAAAAAAGGTTGACTGGTACCCTCTAACCAATGCCTCCATTCATCCAAAGCTAATATTATAGCCAAAAGCTCCTTATTGCCCACATCATAATTTAACTCGGCAGGATTGAATTTTTTCGAAAAGAACGCCACAGGATGTATCTTGCTGGTAGTCGGATCACGTTGGGAGAGAACAGCTCCAGCTGCTATAGAGGAAGTGTCAACCCCAAAAATAAACTGGAAATCAGGAATTGGATGACTGAGAAGAGGTGCAGAAGAAAATGCTGATTTTAGCGTTTCAAAAGCCTGTACTGCCGAAGAGGACCAGTTCTTACAATTTTGCCCTTTCTTAGTAAGAGAAGTGAGTGGAGACGTGATGTCAGCAAAGTTCTTTATAAACTTTCTATAGTAATTGGCAAAGCCAAGAAACCTCTGCAGGGATTTGAGTGTAGTTGGTCTGGGCCAGTCCTTGATAGCCGACAGTTTAGCAGGATCCATCTCAAAACCTGATTCAGAAATGATATACCCCAAAAAGGGGATGGAACTCTGATGAAAAGAGCATTTCTCCAATTTAGCGAATAGGGAATTGTCTCGTAACCTCTGAAGAACCAGTCTTACATGATGTACATGTTCCTGTGATGTTTTCGAATAGATTAGAATGTCATTGAGGTAAATGATAACAAATTGATTTAGATAATCTCTGAAGATTTCGTTGACAAAGTGCTGAAATACTGCTGGTGCATTGCACAATCCAAATGGCATTACTGGATACTCGTAGTGACCAAATCTAGTGTTAAATGCCGTCTTCCATTCATCTCCTTTACGGATTCTGACCAGATTGTAGGCCCCACGGAGATCTAACTTGGAAAAAATAGAAGCACCTTGAAGACGATCAAATAACTCAGAAATGAGCGGCAGAGGATAGCTGTTTTTGACAGTAATCTGATTCAAGGCTCGATAATCAATACAGGGACGAAGACCTCCATCTTTTTTCCCAATGAAGAAAAAACCTGCACCCACAGGTGAAGAGGAAGGACGAATGAATCCTCTGGCTAAGTTGTCCTTTATGTATTCCTCAAGAGAGACATTTTCTTGACGAGAGAGGGGATAGGTCCTTCCCTTAGGTAGAGGAGCCCCTGAATACAATTCGATAGGACAGTCAAATATCCGGTGTGGAGGTAACGTCTCAGCCTCTTTTTTAGAAAACACATCACAAAAGGCATGATAGTAATTGGGCAATGATTCAGGAACTTCCACCATAGCTACGACAGGACAGGATGGTTTAGAGGGATTTTGCAGGCAATGTTTGAAACAGGTAGTTCCCCAGGAAATAAGTTCTCCAATTCCTATCTCTCTCCTGAAGACGTTCAGAATGCCGGGTGTCAAGAGTAATACATAAATTGATAAGACCCTCCAATGAATCGGGGAGTTCTCGAAATACAAGTTCATCCTTAAGGCGTTTGCAAAGTCCTTTGCGAAAGGCTGCCCGTAAGGCTCCATGGTTCCAATCAGTTTCTGCGGCTAAAGTCCTGAATTCAATAGCATATTGAGCTACCGAAAGGGATCCCTGTCTCAGATCCAACAATCCTGCCTCAGCAGCTGCAGACCTCCCAGGCTTGTCAAAAACAGAAGAAAAAATGGACACAAATAATTCCACATCCTGTAGTAACGGATCATTCTTCTCTAAAAGAGGGGACACCCAGGCTAGAGCCTTACCCTTCAAGAGAGAAATAATAAAGGTGATTTTGGAAGTAGAATTGGAAAAAACTTGAGGATTGTTTCTGAAGTGTAAACGACACTGATTAAGGAATCCACGGCATTCTTCAGGATTACCGTTATATTTATCTGGAAGTGGGATTCGTGGTATATTCTGTCCAACAGTTTGAGATGGATTAAAGACAGCATTGGTGCTAGTAGCAGTGGCAGCAGGAGTCACCGTCGCTTGAGAAGGAGCGGAGAGGTTATGTAGCAGAGCAGTAATCTGGTCAAGCTTGGAATCCAAAGATTGCAAATGAGCAGAATAATTTCCTAGAAGTTGCCCTTGTAGAGCCACAGCCCTGGATAACTCGTCAGGGTCCATATTATGGCCAGTTTGTACTGTCAGGTTAGGAAATGTCCAGAAGAAGACCCAAATGCTAGGGCGAACTTAAACAACAACCTTGCACTCTGAGTTTAATCCAGGACGTGACCCCACGACAACCTCCAAAAAACAAAGTACTCACAATATGGAGCAGGGTTAGCCTGTGCCAAAGTAATTCATGATATCAGCCAGATAGATTTCTGAATAAGGAACTGGTTTCAGGAAATGTCTTCCACAGTATCAGGAGAGCAGGGATAGTCCACTTATACTCAGACAGAAGAAGGGTAAAACAGGAAACAGTTAATAATGCAGGAGCTGGTCATTTGTTATCAGGCAGTCTGAAGGTTAACACTGTGTAGACAGTCTTTGCAGAGTATGCAACAGGTAATCAGGCAGTTTGAGGGTTAACACTGAGTAGACAGTCTTTGCAGAGTATGCAACAGGTAATCAGGCAGTTTGAGAGTTAACACTGTGTAGACAGTCTTTGCAGAGTATGCAACAGGTAATCAGGCAGTTTGAGGGTAAACACTGTGTAGTCAGAACTTGCAGAATTAACAACATGTAATCAGGTAGTTTGAAGCTTAACACTGTGTTGTCAGAACTTGCAGAGATAGCAACAGGTAAGCTGGTAGTTTGAAGGTTAACACAGATTAATCAGTACTTGTTGAGATTGGCAACAGGATATCAAGCAGTTTGAAGGTTTACACTGAATAATTGTATTTGCAGAGTTTGGAAACAGGTAAACATGCAGATTGAAGGTTTCACAGAAATAACAGTATTTGAATAGTTTGGCAGTACACAGAGTAGTCTGAATATGCAGGGTTTGCAGCAGGTAAACAGGGAGTTTGAAAGTTTCACAAAACAAACAGTACTTGCATTGTTTGGAGACAGGTAATCAGGAGGTTGAAGGTTAATCCAGCATAGTAAATCCTTGAAGAGATTGGCAACAGAAAAGCAGCAGTTAGAGAGATTCCTCAGCGAAATCCTATCAGAAGCCACAAAGTTAACAAACAAACTGGCACTGGAGAAACAGGAAGCCAAGAATAAAAAGCCTGGTTGTGACATAATCAGGAAGGAGTGGCTCAGACACCTGTCAATCAAGCACACAGAGAGGACTGCAGAGCTTCCCAGCAGCTGAGCGTGGCAATTAATATCTCTGGAGATGGACTTAAAAACTTGAGATTGTCCATGCTTTCCACAATTTTTGTTCACAAATCCTGCTCTTTCTTTTCTCCATGCTCAGTGTCACACAGAGAGACACACAACAGAAAGGTTGAGTCTATTTTTCACCATTTTAACTGGTTGCCGGTGTGATTTCTATATTGTCAGCACCTGTTAATTGATACAGGTGAGTTGCATTATAAATTACAGGAGCATCACAAACTTGGAATGCAATTATTTCTTACAATTTTGAGAAGGTGCCAATAATTTTGTCCAGTCCATTTTTGGAGTTTTGCATGGAATGTGTCAGATTTGGCATTTTTTTATCCATTTTTTTGTGTTATTCCAATACAAACAAAAGAAATAAACATGAGAATGCCTAAACATTTGTAATTGCAACAATTTTCTGTGCGAAATGGTGCAATATCATATCTGACAGAAATGCAGTGGTGCCAATATGTTTGGCCATGACTGTGTATGTGTGTGTATATATATATATATATATATATATACAATATATATATGTGTATATATATATATATATATATATATATTCAAGACAATCACTGAAGGACACTCTCAGTTCTTATTAAAAAATCTTGCTTTATTTCCATAATTCATTAAAATTCAATGTCGACATTTCACGCTTATCTATAAGCCTTTTTCAAGACATCAATATTTAGTTTTTTTTATTTTAACAATTGTATATTGCTTTAGAGTGGCTTGTCCGAGAATCTCAGCGTGTAAACTAGGGCTGGGCGATATGGGAAAAAAAAAATCGCAATTGTGATTTAATCGCGATTTTATTAAAAATGTCTATAACAACTTCATTTAGTATTACAATTTTTATTTAACACTACAGACTCTTAATGTACATGTTTACCAATGTCCAATACACTCTTGGAGCATAAAAATACAAAACAAAAAATAGATACAATAACATTTTCTGCCTGTGATGTGATTAAATAGTAGCCACTAGCCAGTTATTAGGTCTTATGACACACAAGTTCACACAACATTGTCATGTTTTATTAAAAATTTAAAATAAAAAAATATATATATTACTTTATTTGCACTTGCAGCAACTGCAGCAATGCATCCATTCATTAATAAAAAATAAACATTTTATTAAACCAATATAACTTTTTGGGGAACATAAATTAATATAATAATAGATCTTTTTGATTATTTATTAAAAATTATTTGTGTTATGGTACACTACTGGACTGCAAACTGGTATAATAAGGGTAATTGTAATGTAAATATAAAATAAACCATTTAAAATTAGAGGAAAAATATTATAAAAAAACAAAAAATGAGCACTGACTGCACCACTGTTTACTGTTTAGGAGATTGATGATCTATCTTCTGGGAATCTAAATCTATCTATTAAAAAGTAACTATCTCATTCTCTATCATTATCATCCTCTATATTCTGATGATGGAGTAGCTAGAGACTGTTCTGTAGTAGTAAAATATATTATTAATTATAATATTATTTTATTGTGTAACATAAACAATATAATATATTATATAAATACAAATTTCACAAACAATACATCCTACAAGCAAGTAGTAGTATCAACCCTTAATGAACAAACATGTTATCTAAATCTCAAAGTTCACATTCACATGCATCACAGAAAGAGAAGTGCACTTTAAAAGTTTACTTTTTTTTTTTTAATACTCACTTTATTGCTCACAACGTTGAGCTGTCCCACCGCCACACCACCGCTTGACCACCGCCACACTACTCCCAGATGACTGCAGGATGAAAGCCAGTTGCTGCCTCACACTCAGAATTCTCGTCAAAAATGGCTGTTTCACTGGCCTTCTCAGGTCCGCCCACGGCCGCACCCTGGTCCGCCTCTCATCCGCCCTTTCTGCCTCCATTTTCATGGAAAAAGGATGTTGGTTTTTTTCCGGAAAATCACGTACTCTCATGGTTTAAAACTGCATGTGCGGTTAATCGTGCAGCCCTAGTGTAAACCAACACTGCTGGAGTTACCTGAAGGTCAGATGTAGATATACGGATGTCCGCAATTATGCAATACGATGGGTATGTACCACATGATGTATATCGATTGCCGCAATGAGTTAATATTTATATGAACTATTTTTATCAGAAAATGTATATATGAGTGTAATAGTTTTTTCTTTAATGTGTTTAAGTTGTGCTTGGTGCAACTTTTCTAAAAAAGGGGGGATATAGTATAGCGCAAAAGTCAAGGATACCAAACTCCTTACAAAAGAATAGATCCTTTGTTCTATTCGAAAAAGAGTGTGCAAGTGGAAGTAACTAAGGGCACTAGGGAAGCTAAAGGTATATAAATGTGGTATTATAGTGTTTTAACTCAAAAATGAAAGGTTCTATATAGATTATATCTAGTGTATGATATACTAACCAAATAAACATTCATATGAACGTAGACTGAAAGTTAAATACAATTTATTAACAAATAAAATATAATCTAAGAGACATCAGAAAATAAGAAGGTGAAAAGAAAGAGAGTAAAAACCAAGGATAAGAAATTTAAGCGTAGGGAAGTCTCCCTAATAAAAGGACACAATTTAAAAGATTCAACAGCAATAACAAAATTTATGCTTACCTGATAAATTTATTTCTCTTGTGGTGTATCCAGTCCACGGGTTCATCCATTACTTGTGGGATATTCTCATTCCCAACAGGAAGCTGCAAGAGGACACCCTCAGCAGAGCTGTCTATATAGCTCCTCCCCTAACTGCCACCCCCAGTCATTCGACCGAAGACAAGCAAGAAAAAAGGAGAAACTATAGGGTGCAGTGGTGACTGTAGTTTAAAATAAAAAACACCTGCCTAAAAATGACAGGGCGGGCCGTGGACTGGATACACCAAAAGAGAAATAAATTTATCAGGTAAGCATAAATTTTGTTTTCTCTTGTAAAGGTGTATCCAGTCCACGGGTTCATCCATTACTTGTGCGATACCAATACCAAAGCTTTAGGACACGGATGAAGGGAGGGACAAGGCAGGCCCTTAAATGGAAGGCACCACTGCCTGTAAGACCTTTCTCCCAAAAATAGCCCCCGAAGAAGCAAAAGTATCAAATTTGTAGAATTTAGAAAAAGTATGAAGCGAAGACCAAGTCGCCGCCTTACAAATCTGTTCAACAGAGGCTTCATTTTTAAAAGCCCATTTGGAAGCTACCGCTCTAGTGGAATGAGCTGTGATTCTTTTAGGAGGCTGCTGGCCAGCAGTCTCATAAGCTAAGCGTATTATACTTCTTAGCCAAAAAGAGAAGTTGCCGAAACCTTTTGGCCTCTCCTCTGTCCAGAGTAGACAACAAACAAAGCAGATGTTTGACGAAAATCCTTCGTAGCTTGTAAATAAAACTTTAAAGCACGAACCACATCAAGATTGTGTAAGAGACGTTCCTTCTTTGAGGAAGGATTAGGACATAATGAAGGAACAACAATCTCCTGATTGATATTCTTATTAGATACTACCTTAGGAAGAAACCCAGGTTTGGTACGCAAAACTAAATCAGATAAGGGGAATCACACTGTAAAGCAGATAACTCCGAAACTCTTCGAGCCGAGGAGATAGCTACTAAAAACAGAACTTTCCAAGATAAAAGTTTAATATCTATGGAATGCAGAGGTTCAAACGGAACCCCTTGAAGAACCTTAAAAACTAAATTTAAACTCCATGGCGGAGCAACAGGTTTAAACACAGGCTTAATTCTAACTAAAGCCTGACAAAATGCCTGAACATCTGGAACCTCAGCCAGACATTTGTGCAAAAGAATAGACAGAACAGAAATCTGTCCCTTTAAGGAACTAGCAGACAATCCTTTCTCCAATCCCTCCTGGAGAAAAGATAATATTCTAGGAATCCTGACTTTACTCCATGAGTAACATTTGGATTCACACCAATGAAGATATTTACACCATATCTTATGATAGAGTTTCCTGGTGACAGGCTTTCGAGCCTGAATTAAGGTATCAATGACCGACTCGGAAAAACCACGTTTTGATATAATCAAGCGTTCAATCTCCAAGCAATCAGACGCAGATAAATTAGATTTGGATGTTTGAAAGGACCTTGAAGTAGAAGGTCCTGTCTCAGCGGCAGGGTCCATGGTGGAAAGGATGACATGTCCACCAGATCTGCATACCAAGTCCTGCGTGGCCACGCAGGAGCTATCAAAATCACCGAAGCTCTCTCCTGCTTGATCTTGGCAATCAGATGAGGGAGCAGAGGAGGAGGACTGAAGGACCTGGGCGCTTCTAGAGCATCTATCAGCGCTGCCTTGGGATCCCTGGACCTGGACCCGTAACAAGGAAGCTTGGCGTTCTGACGAGACGCCATGAGATCCAGTTCTGGTTTGCCTCATAGATGAATCAACTGGGCAAATACCTCCGGATGGTGTTCCCACTCCCCCGGATGAAAAGTCTGCCGACTTAAAAAATCCGCCTCCCAGTTCTCTACTCCTGGGATATGGATAGCTGAGAGATGGCAAGAGTGAACCTCTTTCCATAGAATTATCTTTGAAACCTCCAACATCGCCAGGGGGCTCTTTGTACCCCCTGATGGTTGATATAGGCTACAGTCGTGATGTTGCCTGACTGAAATCTGATGGACCTGACCGCAGCTAGCTGAAGCCAAGCCTGAAGAGCATTGAATATCGCTCTTAGTTCCAGAATGTTTATCGGAAGGAGGGCTTCCTCCTGAGTCCATGAACCCTGAGCCTTCAGAGAGTTCCAGACTGCGCCCCAGCCCAGAAAGCTGGCATCTGTCATCACTATAGTCCATTCTGGCCTGCGGAAGCTCATTCCCCTGGACAGATGGACCCGAGATAGCCACCAGCGAAGAGAATCTCTGGTCTCTTGATCCAGATTTAGCAGAGGGGACAAATTTGTGTAATCCCCATTCCACTGATAGAGCATGCAAAGTTGCAGTGGTTTGAGATGTAGGTGGGCAAACGGAACTATGTCCATTGCCGCTACCATTAAGCAGATTACTTCCATACACTGAGCCACTGACAGCTGAGAAGTGGAATAAAGAGCACGGCAGGAAGTTAGAAGCTTTGACAACCTGACCTCTGTCAGAAAACTCTTCATTTCTACTGAATCTATCAGAGTTCCTAGGAAGGAAACTCTTGTGAGAGGGGAGAGAGAACTCTTTTCTTCGTTCACTTTCTACCCGTGAGACCTCAGAAAGGCCAGAACAATGTCTGTATGGGACTTGGCGATTTGAAAAGTCGACGCCTGTATCAGAATGTTGTCTAGGTAAGGAGCCACCGCTATGCCCCGTGGCCTTAGAACCGCCAGAAGGGACCCTAGAACCTTCGTAAAGATTCTTCGTGCCGTGGCTAACCCAAAGGGAAGAGCCACAAACTGGTAATGCCTGTCTAGGGAGGCAAACCTGAGAAACCGATGATGATCTCTGTGTATCGGAATGTGGAGATAAGCTTCCTTTAAGTCCACGGTAGTCATATATTGACCCTCCTGGATCAAAGGTAGGATGGTTCGAATAGTCTCCATCTTGAAGGATGGGACCCTGAGAAATTTGTTTAGGATCTTGAGATCCAAGATTGGTCTGAAAGTTCCCTCTTTTTTGGGACCTATAAACAGATTTGAATAGAATCCTTTCCCCTGTTCCTCCCTTGGAACTGGGTGGATCGCTCCCATGACCAGAAGGTCTTGAACACAACGTAACAATGCCTCTCTCTTTATCTGGTTTGCAGATAATTGTGAGAGATGAAATCTCCCTTTTAGAGATGAGGCTTTGAAATCCAGAAGATATCCCTGGGAAACAATCTCCAGAGCCCAGGGATCCTGGACGTCTCTTGCCCAAGCCTGGGCGAAGAGAGAAAGTCTGCCCTCAACTAGATCCGGTCCCGGATCGGGGGCTACTCCTTCATGCTGTCTTAGAGGCAACAGCAGGTTTTTTGGCCTGCTTTCCCTTGCTCCAAGCCTGGTTAGGTCTCCAGACTGGCTTGGACTGGGAAAAATTTCCTTCTTGTTTTGTAGTAGAGGAAGTTGAAGCTGCGCCACTCTTGAAGTTATGAAAGGAACGAAAATTAGTCTGTTTGGTCCTTAATTTGTTGGACCTATCCTGGGGAAGGGCGTGACCTTTCCCTCCAGTAATATCAGAAATGATCTCCTTCAGTCCAGGCCCGAATAGGGTCTGCCCCTTGAAGGGAATGTTGAGAAGCTTAGACTTTGAAGTAACGTCAGCTGACCAGGATTTAAGCCATAGCGCCCTACGCACCTGAATGGCAAAACCTGAATTCTTAGCTGTTAGCTTAGTTAAATGAAAAATGGCATCAGAAATAAATGAATTGGCTAACTTAAGAGCTTTAAGCCTGTCTAGGATATCATCCAACGGGGTCTCCACCTGAAGAGCCTCTTCAAGAGACTCGAACCAGAAAGCCGCTGCAGCAGTGACTGGGGCAATGCATGCAAGAGGCTGGAGAATAAAACCTTGTTGTATAAAGATTTTCTTAAGGAAACCCTCTAATTTTTTATCCATTGGATCTAGGAAAGCACAACTGTCCTCGACGGGGATAGTTGTATGCTTAGCTAGGGTAGATACTGCTCCCTCCACCTTAGGGACCGTCTGCCACGAGTCCCGTGTAGCGGCATCTATGGGAAACATCCTTTTAAACGCAGGAGGGGGAGAGACTGGTACACCTGGTCTATCCCATTCCTTCATAATAATTTCTGAAAACCTCTTAGGGATTGGAAAAACATCAGTGTAAACAGGGACTGCAAAGTATTTGTCCATTTTACACAATTTCTCTGGGACTACAATGGTGTCACAGTTGTCCAGAGTTGCTAAAACCTCCTTGAGCAACAAGCGGAGGTGTTCAAGCTTAAATTTAAATGCTGTTATTTCAGAGTCAGACTGGAGTAACGCCTTCCCTGAATCAGAAATGTCACCCACAGATAGAAGCTCTCCTGCTTCGGCTTCTGTACATTGTGAGGGTATTTCAGACATAGCTACTAAAGCGTCAGAAAGCTCTGTATTTGTTCTAGCCCCAGAGCCGTCTCGCTTTCCTTGTAACCCTGCCAGTTTGGACAATACCTCTGTGAGGGTATGATTCATAACTGCCGCCATGTCTTGTAAGGTAAACGCATTGGACGCGCCAGATGTACTTGGCGTCACTTGCGCGGGAAATATAGGTTCTGACACATTAGGAGAGCTAGGTGGTTTAACCTCTTTACTGCAGGAGATCTACCTGACAATCCAAAAGTGCAGTAGGATAGGAACCTCCTTTCCTCACTTATTCTGAGCCATATTAAAGAGAAGAATATTGACATGGTAATCACATTTGACGAAAGAGGTGTGAGTGGACATTCTAATCATATTTCATTGTACAGCGCTATAAGGATTTAAGAACAACCTTTTTTATTTGATCACCTCCAAGTTTTTTATCACTGTTTTAGTTTGGATCCATCACATCACAGCATTTGAACAAGTGTGAATTTGATTTTTGCTCTTTCTGGTTTTTGGTTTTTGATTATTGATCTTATATTTTGTTTTTTAAATATTTTTTCACCTGGATTTGATTTCACCACCCCATCACATTAACACTAACATTTTGGGTTATTTGGAATAATAATTTTTTTTTAATTTTTTTTTGAACATTTGGACATTATTGGAACTTTGTATTTGGGACTCTTCATGATGCAATAATTCTATTTGTAATTATTATTTTTTGTTAATTTTACACCACCCTATTTAGGGTTGCCTTCATATTGCACGTTGTTACAATTTTATATCCATATGCACTCTAGTATCTTTTAGAGTAGTATTTCATGTGCCATACTTATTATTTATTGTTTTTAATCTGTTTTTACTATAACAAACCAGTGTGACCAATATTAGATTTGTACCTACTGTCCGAACTTTTATTAATTGTTTTAATTTTTGTATGTAATTGTCTTTTACATGGATCCATGTCTAATTTGTATTTAGTTTACCTTTTAATGTAATAAATTAACCATTTATGCACATATAATTCCTAAATTTATCCTAATCTTCACCAAAACTCCATTGGTCCTCCTCGGTTTTTGTACTACCCTTTATACAAGTATCACAATATATCTGTTCATTTGGGTTACTTCACTATTAAGACCTAGCCTTCATATAGGCGCTCCTTCCTATAACCATTTAATCACGCATCTGTTCTCTATGGGTAACTAGGGACCCATTGGTTCTAGGAGCTATAGGTCGATTTCAGTTAGCGCTGTTGGATAACTCCCCTCATTCGCTTTCCTTGTAACCCTGGCAGTTTGGACAATACCTCTGTGAGGGTATGATTCATAACTGCCGCCATGTCTTGTAAGGTAAACGCATTGGACGCGCCAGATGTACTTGGCATCACTTGCGCGGGAGATATAGGTTCTGACACATTAGGAGGTGGTTTAACCTCCCTTTTGTCAGTCTGAGAAACCTCTGGTGATAAATCCTTAAAACCCATAATATGGTCTTTATAACTTATAGAAAGGTCAGTGCATTTGGCACACATTCTAAAAGGGGGTTCCACAATGGCTTCTAAACATAATGAACAAGGAGTTTCCTCTATGTCAGACATGTTTAACAGACTAGTAATGAGACCAGCAAGCTTGGAAAACACTTTAATAAATGTGAAAAAGCAATTAAATAAAAACGGTACTGTGCCTTTAAGAGAAAAAAACTACCTCATAAACTGCAAAACAGTGATAAAAAGTAGTAAACTCTACGAAATGTTTACAATGTGTATAAGAGACTAAAGCAGCATTGCACCCACTTGCAAATGGATGATTAACCCCTTAGGCCCCAAAACGGATTATAAAAACGGAAAAAAACGTTAAAAAACAGTCAAACACAGCTCTGCTGTGGCCCTACCTGCCCTTAAACACGATTTTTTACAGGAAAAACACCCTCTATAGTGGTCCTAGATGCCAGAGGACTCCTTTAGGGAAGCTGTATGTCTCAGTCTGAAGATCAACTGTGCATAAAGTGTGTGAAAATAGGCCCCTCCCACCATGCACTGAATGTCAGAGGGCCTTTTTTAGGAGTGATCTAACAAGCCATGTGGAAAACTAGGCCACAAAATAAAGCTTTATCACCCTCAGAGAAAAAACGTTTTTACTATAGAATATGCAAACGTTTTTACACTAAGTAATATGAGTATTAACATGAATATTACACTTTTTTGCAAGCATGATCCCAGTTGCTGTTAAATCACTGTATCAGGCTTACCTCAAATATACCAGGCACTGTCAACATTTTCTAGACCTTATCATCTCTCTAGAAAAAAATATACTGAACATACCTCAAAGCAGGCAATCTGCAGACTGTCCCCCCAACTGAAGTTTTCTTTCCATACTCTTCAGTTATGTGTGAGAACAGCAATGGACCTTAGTTACAAACCGGTAAGATCATCAAACCTCCAGGCAGAATTCTTCTTCCAATTTCTGCCTGAGAGTAAAAACAGTACAACGCCGGTACCGTTTAAAAATAACAAACTTTTGATTGAAGGTAAAAAACTACACTAATTCACCACATCTCTCTTGATACTTCCTTTCTTGTCAAGAGCCGCAAGAGAATGACTGGGGGTGGCAGTTAGGGGAGGAGCTATATAGACAGCTCTGCTGTGGGTGTCTTCTTGCAGCTTCCTGTTGGGAAGGAGAATATCCCACAAGTAATGGATGAACCCGTGGACTGGATATACCTTTACAAGAGAAATATGCATAAATCTAAAATCACAATCTAAAATTATATGAGCATATAGTTCTCAAGTAGTATGCAGTATCAAAAAGAAACAGAAACATATACGCCTAGATTACGAGTTTGGCGTTAGCCTTAAAAAGCAGCGTTGAGAGGTCCCAATGCTGCTTTTTAATGCCCGCTGGTATTACGAGTCAGGCAGGAAAGGGTCTACCGCTCACTTTTCTTCCGCGACTCGAGGCTACCGCAAATCCCCTTACATCAATTGCGTATCCTATCTTTTTATTGGTACTTTCCTAACACCGGTATTACGAGTCTTGGAAGAAGTGAGCGGTAAACCCTCTCCTGTCAAGACTTCTACCGCATATAAAAGTCAGTAGTTAAGAGTTTTATGGGCTAACGCAGAACATAAAGCTCTTAACTAAAGTGCTACAAATTACACTAGCACCCATAATCTACCTATTAACCCCTAAACCGAGGCCCCCCCACATCGCAAACACTAAAATAAAATTATTTAACCCCTAATCTGCCTACCGGACATCGCTGCCACCTACATTATACCTATGAACCCCTAATCTGCTGCCCCTAACATCGCCGACACCTACATTATATTTATTAACCCCTAATCTGTCGCCCCCAACGTCGCCACCACCTACCTACACTTATTAACCCCTAATCTACTGACCGGACATCGCCGCCACTTTAATAAATGTATTAACCCCTAAACCGCCGCACTCCCGCCTCGCAAACACTAGTTAAATTGTATTAACCCCTAATCTGCCTGCACTAACATCGCAGACACCTACTTACATTTATTAACCCCTAATCTGCCACCCCCAACGTCGCTGCTACTATATTAAAGGTATTAACCCCTAAACCTAAGTCTAAACCTAACCCTAACCCCCCTAACTTAAATATAATTTAAATTAAAGGAAATTAATTTAACAAAATTAAATAAATTATTCCTATTTAAAACTAAATACTTACCGATAAAATAAACCCTAAGCTAGCTACAATATAACTAATAGTTACATTGTAGCTAGTTTAGGATTTATATTTATTTTACAGGCAACTTTGGATCAGCCAATAGAATGCAAGGTCAATTCTATTGGCTGATCCAATCAGCCAATCGAATTGAACTTCAATCCGAATGGCTGATTAAATCAACCAATCAGATTTTTCCTACCTTAATTCCGATTGGCTGATAGAATCCTATCAGCCAATCGGAATTCGAGGGATGCCATCTTGGATGACGTCATTTAAAGGAACCGTCATTCGTCGTTAGTCGTTGTGCTGGAATGATGCTCCGTGCCGGATGTCTTCATGATGAAGATAGAAGATGCCGCTTGGATGAAGCCTTCTCCCGGTCTAGATGTCCTCTTCTGCCCGGATAGGATGAAGAATTCTGCCAGTCTGGATGTTCTCTTCTGCCCCATCTGATGAAGACTTCTGGCCGGATTGGATGACCACTTGTGCCCGGCTGGGTGAAGACGGCTCAAGGTAGAGTGATCTTCAATGGGGTAGTGTTAGGATTTTTAAGGGGGTATTGGGTGGGTTTTAGAGTAGGGGTGTGTGGGTGGTGGGTTGTAATGTTGGGGGGGTATTGTATTTTTTTTTACAGGTAAAAAGGCTGATAACTTTGTGGCAATGCCCCACAAAAGGCCCTTTTAAAGTACACTAACACCCATAAACTAACTATGTACCCCTAAACCGAGGCCCCCCCACATCGCCGCCACTCTATTAAATTTTTTTAACCCCTAATCTGCCGACCGCACACCGCTGCCACCTACATTATCCCTATATACCCCTAATCTGCTGCCCCTAACACCGCCGACACCTACATAATATTTATTAACCCCTAATCTGCCCCCCCTCCAACGTCGCCGCTACCTACCTACAATTATTAACCCCTAATCTGCCGACCGGTCCTCGCCGCTACTCTAATAAATGTATTAACCCCTAAAGCTAAGTCTAACCCTAACCCTAACACCCCCTAAATTAAATATAATTTTAATCTAACGAAATAAAATAAATCTTATTAAATAAATTAATCCTATTTAAAGCTAAATACTTACCTGTAAAATAAACCCTAATATAGCTACAATATAAATAATAATTATATTGTAGCTATTTTAGGATTAATATTTATTTTACAGGCAACTTTGTATTTATTTTAACCAGGTACAATAGCTATTAAATAGTTAATAACTATTTAATAGTTACCTAGTTAAAATAATTACAAAATTACCTGTAAAATAAATCCTAACCTAAGTTACAATTAAACCTAACACTACACTATAAATAAATAAATTAAATAAACTACCTACAATTATCTACAATTAAATCAACTAAACTAAATTACAAAAAAACAAACACTAAATTACAAAAAAAACAAACACTAAATTACAAAAAATAAAAAAAGATTACAAGAATTTTAAACTAATTACACCTACTCTAATCCCCTAAAAAATAACAAAGCCCCCCAAAATTAAAAAATGCCCTACCCTATTCTAAAATAAAAATTGTAAAGCTCTTTTACCTTACCAGCCCTTAAAAGGGCCTTTTGCATTGCATGCCCAAAGAATTCTGCTCTTTTGCCTGTAAAAAAAAACATACAATACCCCCCAACATTACAACCCACCACCCACAAACCCTCAATCTAACCCAAACCCCACTTAAATAAACCTAACACTAAGCCCCTGAAGATCTCCCTACCTTGTCTTCACCACGCCGGGTATCACCGATCCGTCCAGAAGAGGGTCCGAAGTCTTCATCCTATCCGGCAAGAAGAGCTCCTCCAGAGGGTCCAAAGTCTTCATCCTATCCGGGCAGAAGAGGAGATCCGGACCGGCAAACATCTTCATCCAGGCGGCATCTTCTATCTTCTTCCATCCTGTCAGTATATTTATGAAAATCTTAGTAGTGCTCTCCAAATAATATATCAGCTTATGGCAGGGTTATACACAATACAAATAATAATTATCCTTAAAAATAGAAACCCTTAATCGATATGCATCTACTAGAAACCATACAATTAATATAAATATCTGAATTATTTTATTTAGTTAATATCCATGAACATTTTTGAAATATATTTGTAATAAAAGGAATATGAAATAAATTTATATGCGTTAAAACCAACTCTTAAGATATGCTATCCTTCTTACAAAGCCCAGAAAACTGTATCTTTAAAACCAACCTTTCATTCAGAGCTGCATTTAAAATATTACAATGAGACTAAAATCTTTAACATCCAAGCAACACAATTCTAAATAGTGCTTATAAACAATAGGATAATATATATATTATGCTATTTAACTGCAATTTATCCTAATACAATATTGACTTAAAACACCAGAACTTGCACAGATAAGTTATTTAGCCAATCAGATACAGATTTAAACAATATATAGGCTGTGACTACCAATTTAAAATACAATATACACTTCTGAATTATTATTATATATTTGCATAGATAAACAATTTAAGATTGGGATTAGTTTAACAATACATAGGCTATGAAATGCTAACTTGAAACATGCGCTATTTCCTTAAAGGGACAGTTTACTCCCCTTTAATTTGTTCCCAATGATCCACTTTACCTGCTGGAGTGTATTAAATTGTTTACAAATAGCTCCTTTAATCTTATATTGGCATTTGAAATTGTTAATTTAGCATGTGGTATCCCCACCTAGTCTGAAAGTTTGTGGCCGCGCGTACCAGCTATAGATAAGCTTTGTAAACAAAGCCAGCAGAATAAATTACACTCCCAGTGTAATAAAGCAGAGATAAGGTAATAAAATGTTGATTTTCCATTGTTCTCTCAAAGTATTGGTGATTGTTTTAAGGACAGATATAAGATAAAGAAGCAGGCATATGAACATAATGTGATAAATTAATGAGATCTGATTATACCTACAAGCTCAACCTATTTTATTAGGCTGTGGCTTCAAAACACAAAATCAAAGCTTTAATATACAGAAATAAACCTTAAAAAGCTAATTTTCATACATTTTTTACTCTGCAGTTGGTAAAAAAAGCAATTGTAAACACATTAAGGGAAAAACTATTTTACAGTATACTGTCCCTTTAACTCTGCTACATACAGCAATAGTAAATGTTTACTTTAAATGCTTGCATACAAATAGGCAGGCTAAGAGCTATTCAAGGTTATGCAATACAATTTAAAAACCCAATTTGTTCTTTCCAATCTTCCAATTGTAATGTTACTGTAGTGACTATGCATAGAATTTATCTTACCAAAAACCTTGTATACGTTTCCAGGATAAACAGCAATCGATCTCCAATATTCATTAATAGGAATTGTTTCACCTCAGAATACCAAAAAGTATAATTTGCAATCAATGAGTAGAATAGATCAGCTTTGCTTTGAGTATATCTGTCTCTCTCTATGTTTGCAAGCTTTATATGGGTTCTCCTCACTGGTGAAATTGGAAACGCCCCAAATGGAAACCTTGTTTCGGATTGGCCCTGGTGCTTGTCCCTGGTCCGCCCTTAGAGTTGAAGCATGTTTACCATGGCAACGTATCTTTTGGACAGTTAAATTCCCTTAATTAACTGTCCTACCAGTATTGGCCCTTAGGTGGCAGCAGATATCCAGACAAAACAATTTCACCTTTAAAATTTCTAAGCATTTTTAAGCAAGTTAATTATTCTCATAAAATGGTTATTTAATCAGATTACACTCTCTGCATTAATCATATATAACCCCAATTACAGATGGGTAGTATTAGATTTTTTTTCTGATTATTCTGATACCAAATATGTTATATTATTAACATTTTATTATATTAAGGCAATTTAATACTGCTAATTATTAGCTTAAAATGCATTATAATTTTATCAGTATCCTGGCATTTCTATAGAAATAACAGCCTATTTTTATATTTTCAATAGTTCTGTCTGCATTGTGTTCTCTACGATCCATCTGAAAAATAGAAAAATTATGTTATATATATGCACTTCAAATATGGGATTATTAAAATGGTTATTCAATCTGTACTAATTCTGAATTTATTTCCTATATAAATATCCCATGCAGCAATTATCTATTTAATATAATGTGTTAAAAGACCGTCATATATCCATTCAAAATATATATATTTTCTTATAATGCTGAAATGTATTTTACTTGCCTATAACATAGTTGTTTTAAAATTTTATTGTGAGCCATTTGCTTTCTTTGTGTTACCCTAAGGTCTTCACTGCCCTTTCAGTAATTTTAAATTCACACCATAGCATTTGTCTTTTGTTTCCTATGGTCTTCACTGCCCCACCCACATAGCATGGTGTCAATCCATGAGTAGTTGTAAAAGTCATAATACAACATATTTTCTGTTTAGCTAGCAATGCAGACGTGTATTTGATGTTTAGGGATAACTAACACCTATGTGCATAAAAACTGTTTCCCTATGATTTTGACCATTTTCAAGAGGGTATTCTAGACGCCACGTCTCCATACATTGTGTGGTGTCACCTATCTGACAATCTATCCTCTTAATTTATCTTTTATGACTCATCCTGTCTCAAACTGTAAGTTGATTAGAGCAGATGTTTTAGTGTCAGTGGGAATGTCTTTCTGAATGAAATGAATCTTTTCCCACTGACCAGCCAAACATCTGAATAAATATATATATTTATTAACCGTAAAATA
The DNA here is from genome assembly GCF_027579735.1 of Bombina bombina. NCBI lineage: Eukaryota > Metazoa > Chordata > Amphibia > Anura > Bombinatoridae > Bombina > Bombina bombina. The sequence goes on from NC_069500.1 coordinate 1,136,131,666, forward strand.
TATGATTAAAGTATATATATATATATATATATATATATATATATATTTATTAACCTTACATGTACCTTGACATAAATCCCCCTTCCAATTTTAAATAGATGTAGGACACATGTATTTAAATTGGCTTAAAGTCAATGGTATTCAGTTTGGATGTTGACCGTACACATCATAGACAGTCTTCTATGTAGATAGTCTGTCATTTTTGAGCCTTCACGTTCATCAGCTGGTCATCTTTAAACTACAGTATGTCTTTAGTGCATTTGGGGATATGACACTTCATTCTCCCTCTATGACTTGTAGTTGGGATCTGGGATGACATGCCCGTAATTGATTGATATGGACCCATTTATCTATGGAACTTTCATTTTTGGGGATCCGTATTTTATAGGCCACTGGAGATATTTTGTCGGTAATGACAAAAGGACCTTTCCATGAGGGTAGAAATTTCTTCTCCCTAACCTGATCTCTTCCAAAGTTATAAAGATAAACTTTATCATTTATTTCATATTCCTTTTTGGATGTTTTGAGATCATAATAGGTTTTAGTGGCAGTTGCGGCTCTTTCTAAATTCCTTTGAGCAAATGCAAAGGCATATTGCAGGTGCTTTCTTAGGTTCTCCACATATTGATGTGTATTGGAAGCGTTTATCAAGTTTTGGTCTGTTGTTCGGTACAGCAGATGCTGAGGTAGAACCATTCTTCTACCAGTCATCAGTTCAAAAGGTGACATCTTGGTAGCACTACTTGGAGTTGCTCTTAATGCCATTAAGACTAAAGGTAGTTTTACATCCCAGTCTTTACCCGTTTCACTCACAAACTTTTTGAGGATTTTAACAATGGACTGGTTGTAACGCTCTACACCACCACTTGAGGCAGCTCTATAAGCAATATGGAGCTTTCTTTTAACCCCTAGTATTTTCCACATTTTGGTCATTACTTCGCTAGTGAAGTGGGTTCCCCGATCTGATTCGATGCTTTGGGGCAAACCAAATCTGGAAAACACATGGTTGATGAGCAATGCTGCACATGTTTCCGCACTATTGTTAGGTGCACTAAGGCATTCTACCCATTTAGTGAACAGGCATGTCACTGTTAACATGTATTTGCTACCTCTTGATGACCTAGTTACTGGACCAATAAAATCAATTTGTATATCTGACCATGGCATTACCATCCCCCTTTTTTGCAATGGCGCTCTATGCGTTGGTGCAGTGGGTTGGAACTGTGGGCAGATTAAACACCCTTGACAGTAGGTTTGAACATCTTTCAACATGTGTGGCCAAAAAGCGTAATCACGTAATATTTCATACATGAGTTTGGCACCACGATGACCAGATGTGGGAGCATCATGGGCATGTTGAAGCATTAGACCTCTGAACTTGGTGGGTACTGCCCACTACTGGATGCCAGTTTTGGAGGTTCTAATTAATATAACATCCTGTAACTTGAATTGTGATCTAGATTTTATTAAGATTCTAAGATCTTCTTTGCCAATACAATCATCTTTTGAGATGGGGTTGCTTTCAGGATCTTCTATGTGTTTATAGAAGATGCCTACAATGGGGTCTTCTTTTTGACTAGTGATCAGGTCCTCACTAGGAGAATCCTGACTCCATTGTACCAGGTTAGGCTCACTCTGTTGTTTTGCCTGGTTTCTGGTAATGGCTTCTACCTGAATTGCACCCATTAAGTGGTCAATATTAAGGAGTTCTCCAGTTATAGCTCCTTGTTTGGCTAATGAATCCGCAAGGTCATTGCCTTCCTTATCCGGACCTAGAACTCTGGAATGACCCTTGGTCTTTTTCCAGTGTATGGTTAAATCATTGGATACCACCAGATTATCAATCTCGCAGAACAACTTGCCATGCTTGACTGGTTTGTTATTGCTTTGCTGCATGCCATTTCTTTTCCAAGTTGGCAGGTATTCAACAAAACTGTCACGCACATAATTTGAGTCAGTTATGATCACAAATTCATGAATACCATGTTCAATAGCCATTTCAATGGTTTTGAAAATAGCAGTTAGTTCTGCAACTTGACTGGATCTTGGTCCAATGTTGAAACCTATGGATATATTTGGGAATCCATTTGCCCCAGTTATACCAATGCCAGCGACTAATCTGCGCTCATTATCAATAGTGGCATGGTAAGAACAACCATCAACATACACCCAAGGTAATGTTTGACAATGGTCCTCGTATATTTTATATGGGGAAAGCAATTGTTCCTCCAGAAAATCATCTTCTGATAATTCTTCCCCAGGATCTCTAACAGTACAGTCGTGGAGCTCAGAAAGCCCTTGTGCGACTGGATTCTTTTTATTCTGCTTGTAGCGAATTTCTAAGGGCCAGCCTTGTAAGGAAAGAGTCCACGCTGTTATGCGGCTATTAGACAAATTCCCATCTCTTATTCTCTCACTTTGCAAATATAGCAAAGGCTGGTGGGCCGTTTCTACAATAATTTTCTCGCCCTGTATATAGCTGCGGAAATTTTGTAGAGCCCATACAGTAGATAAGAGAGCTTTTTCGCAATCGTCAAACTTTATTTCTACTGGGGATAGATTTTTGCTCGCATAAGCAATGGCTTTGTTCAAATTATCATGCTTTTGGTATAAAACAGCACTCATGCTTATATCTGTGTAACCTGTCTCTAAGAAGAAAGGTTTACCACCTTCAGGGTATGCTAAGCAAGGTGCTTGAGTGAGTTTTCTCTTCAGCTCTCTGATGGCTGTCTCTTGAGACTCACTCCATTGCCATTTCACATCTTTCTTTAGAAGTAGTAGTGGTTTAACTAATTCCGCATAATTATCAATGAATTTGCGAGAATAATTTGTCATACCCAGGAATGATCTCAATTCCTTTAAGTTAGTTGGGTTTTTAGAATTCACTATAGCTTCCACCTTTTTCTTCTGGGGATTTAATCCTTCAGAGGTAACTTCATGTCCCAAGAGGTTTACACGAGTGCGGCACCATTGAGCTTTTTGTAGGGATAATTTGACACCTGCCCTTTTAAGTTGGCTGAGGACGTGTTTAAGCTCTGCAACGTGTTTTTCAAAGTCTGTGCTTTTGATTAAAACATCATCAACATAAGATAAGGTCCCCCTTTCCAGTGCATCAGGCATAGCCTTATGCATAAATACAGCAAATTCATGTCCAGAATTTATGTATCCAAATGGAAGTCTCTGGAATGCATATTGGACCTTTTGGAAAGAGAACGCCAGCTTATATTGGTCCTCTTCATGTACCTTTATGGTCCAGTATCCCTGTGCACAATCAATGGCAGTGAATATTTTGGATCCCTGCATTTGTGCTAGGCACTGGTCAATGTATGGTACAGGCCAGCCAGACATGTATACTCGTTTGTTTAGCTGTCTTAAGTCAGCACACAAACGCCATTGTCCATTGGGCTTAAGGACACCTAGAATAGGATTATTATAAGAGCTGTGCACCTGTCTGATAATACCTCTTTCTTCCAAATTCCTTATGATCTCTGCAAGAGAATCATATGAGGCTAAGGGAAGTCTGTATTGTTTGACAAATACAGGTGGTCTGTTGTATTCTTGCAATGTGCAATGTGCAAGTCTGTAGTACCACAGTCATACGAATCCTTAGCAAAAATATCCTTGTACTCCATCAGGAGTTCTTGCAGCTGTTGGCATTCATCATCGCTGGAACAGCCATTAGCTAAGGATATTTGCTCTTCGACTATTTGCTGAAATCCTGGAAAGATTTCAGGCTGTCCTATTTCATAAAAGTTCAACTTGTCCCACAGTACAGCTCCAGACTACAGATAGCACAATGTTGCAATTAATGGAGGAATGAAGGAAAACACTCACCCGGTAAGTCTCAGTAGTTAGTCTATTTGCGGGACTCCACCATCGCGTTTGCGGGCAACTCCATAAACTTGGGAACGTTACTCCTGTTCCCACCGGGATCAATGCTCCGCCAGCCCCACACTCCGCACTCCAGTCACAGGTGCCAATGCCAGTTGAGTATCACTCTCTGCCAAGTTGCAGCTGCTGCCGCACACGCCTCAGCCTCTCTCCTATGCAACACCTTCACTTGCCGTCTCAGCGTCCTGACGTCATCAGCAGTGCTGTAGGTCCGGAATGCTCACCAAGGTTCAGCTGGAAAAATCATCCAAGTAGCATAGAAACAAATGCCAGAGAGCCTCAAGGTGATGCATAAAATTAACTTTAATCAGTGGAGAAACACATATATAAAAAACGATAAGATACTGCCTTAAATCCCAAGCATATGTGAAAAATTCTGGTCCTACGCGTTTCGGCAGCCCCCTGCCTTATTCATGGACATAAAGTGTTAGGTAATCTCACCCCTTAAATACACCTGTGTCCCCAGGTGTTAATATCACATGATGCATACAATTAAAGGGATATTTCTCTGTTTGTCATTTAAACAGTATATACACTCTTAGAATTGAATAGGCAGACTCTAATGCATATCTAGATATGAAATTTAAATAGTAATTTATATTGGCTATTTGAATAATTTAATCAGTAAGTTGACTCCCTCCATTACAGTTGCCTATGAGACTTGTTGTGTAGCCTTAAATAGCAACGCTATACTAATCACTTGTGAAAGAATTCTATTGTTAACATTGTAGTAGATGGGAGTGGTAATAGAGATATCTAACCTAGTGGGTAAGCAACTAAATTTAAAAAAAAAAAAAAAAAAAAAAGATCCTTATGTCACTTTAGTGCTGTAGAGGCAGTGCAGACAAATTTGTAAGACAAAGGTATGTGCTATTACAGTAATTATGAGTGTCATAGGTACTGAAAGGTAACCGCTGGGAGCTGTAATGTACATATATACATCTATGTGCACAGATCTATAACTAACCACCAAAAAATGGTAAGAATTTACTCAGTCCTCTGATGGTCTGAAAATTACTACGTCCTCTGTTATTAAATGATCCCCGTTATATGGGGAATGAACATATTTGTAATAATAACAGCTATTGGTGATTATCCAACATTAGTGCTTATTTTCAAAGTACAGACAAGTGAAGACCTAAATAGTAGATATTCAAATCTTGTCTTATGGTATCCAACCACAATATGTACTCGAGGGTAGGACATAAACACTCGGTCCTTCCAAGCACTAGTATATTGGATCACTCATTTATTAAATAGTAATATATATCTAACTCATTTGTGGATTAAGTTCATATGTGCTCAACACTAGCCATCCGGCTAGGCTCAAGGCATAAATAGTTGCCTCACTTGAATTTAGCTAGATACCTTGTTTAATTTCTGCCTATCGACAGCCAGACAGGATACAACCATATCTTTGAGGCAGGTTATTAGCTAATATTCCCATACATCAATTGATCAATTTAATCCAATCAATTGGTACCTTTACTGACTGAGACTATACATTTGTTCTAGAACCTGGAGGTAGAGGGGCGCTAGCCAATACTGAACTAGCACTGATGGGTCCAAAAATTAATGATGTCCCCATCAATATTAAACCCCTTAGGCCTTCTGGTCTCCAACTTGAAGATCCAGAATGCCTCTTTGTATAGCAATTTGGCAGATCGATCTCCCCCACGAATGCCGGGTTTGATATGATCTATAATTTGCCATTTGAAGGTTGCAACTGACTTATTATGGACAAATATAAAGTGTCTAACCAAGTCAGAGCACTCTATTCCATTGTCAATGTTCTTCAAATGCTCTCTAATCCTGCTTCTACACTCACGAGTAGTGCACCCAATATACTGTTTCATACACTGGGTACAGTCCACCAGATATATGACAAAAGCGGTACGGCAATTAGTATATGAGTCCAAACTATATGTCCTCTGAGTGACATATGATTGGAAATTTCTCGTCACTTTTGCAAATCCACAAGAGATGCAATTGCCAAAATGGCATTTGTAGTGTCCTTTTACCTCCAACCAACTGTTTCTCCTGGTGGTCGACTGTCGTAGCAGGCTGGGAGACAATAGATTGCCTATAGTGCACCCACGTCTGGGTACAAAATTGCATCCCTTAGACACAAAATCCTTTAGGCTGTCTTCAGCCGTGAGGATCGGCAAGTGTCTACTCACAATATTACATATGTCAGTAAATTGAGCACTATAAGATGTAATAAACGTAGGTTTTGTCGAATCAAAACCTCTGTCAGTATTATCCATCTGTTCACGATTAGACAGTAGGGATTCCCTATCTAGTCTCGATACCTCTAGGTATGTGCGTTCAATAGCCTTCTTTTTGTAGCCTCTTTCAAGAAGGTTCCCCATCAATTGTTGACTCTCTCTCTCAAAATCCAACTCATCCGTGCAATTCCTCTTGACACGGATGAATTGTCCTTTAGCAACCCCAAAACCAGTATATTTCGGATGGTTGCTCTTCCCATGTAATATTGCATTAGTCGCAATAGGTTTTCGGTATAGTGTCGTTCTAACACAACAAGTGTCTTTATCACCCATCAGGGTCAGGTCAAGGTATGGAATGGAGACCTTATCGCATGCATAGGTAAATTGAAGATTAAATTTGTTATCGTTTAGATAACCAATGAAATCTATTATTCTGTGATGACCTCCCGTCCATATGAACAAGAGGTCATCTATGTACCTCTTGTACATAAGTATATTTGTATGAAATGGATTAGCCTCTCCAAAGACATGGCACAGCTCCCACCAACCCATAAACAGGTTGGCGTAGGCTGGGGCAAACTTGGCCCCCATAGCTGTGCCACGTCTTTGGAGGTAAAATATCCCTTCAAACTGAAAGAAATTATGGGATAGTAGGAAGTCAAGGGTTGACATCAAAAAGCCCTTGAGGACTTCATCATATTCACTGAATCTGTCCAACATATAGGATACGGCCTCTAGGCCCAGGGTGTGGGGAATGGCAGAATATAAACTGACCACATCAACTGTTATCCATTCAGTATTATCCGTCCACTCTATCTGTTCAATACATTTGAGGAGGTGTTTAGTATCCCTCAAGTATGATGGAAGATTAAACACAATGGACTGTAACAGAGATTCAACCCAGGTGGACATATTCTCGAACATGGAGCCAATGCCTGCCACTATAGGTCTCCCCTTCACCCCCTCAAGGGACTTGTGTACCTTGGGGAGGTGATGGAAGATAGGTATCACTGGATGCGGTACAAATAAAAAATCTGCAGTATCCTGATCGTAGACTCCCAGCTCGAGACCATCATCTATGATTGACTCAAGTCTTTTGCCAAATTCAACAGTAGGGTTACACGACAGGACTTGGTAAACCTCAGGGTCCCCAAGTTGCCTCATGGCTTCCTGTATGTATTGTGCCCTATCTTGCACTCTGACTCTACATTGCCCCCCACTATAGATGCCCAGTTATCTTTACCCCCTGCCCCCAGCTCACAGTCTGTTGCGATGCAAGTGGAGCAAACTGTTAAGCCCAAACCCAATAGTATTATTCGAGTAGATCCTGTGGTTACTAGAAATACGAGTTTGAATAAGAGAAACACCACTGAGCCCACACAAACAGAACAAAGGAGGCAGGATTTCCTGACAGTAAGGGGCAATGATTCAAGACCAATAAACTATGAGGTGGCATATAACACTGCAGATAGAGAACCTCAGGTTTTTCAGAGGGATTACAGCACAGAAGAGGGGGGAGGACACGTAGGAAGAGGGCAAAGAGGCAAAGGCGCAGGAAGGTCCAGGAGAAGAGGGGGCCGCAACAAATATGCCATTTAAATGTTATAAACATTTCTAGCACTACGTTAAGTAATGCAGAGAAAGAAGTACTTGGTCTGGGCTTGGGGTTTGTACCAACCTCCAAATTTAACCTTTTCCAGACTATAGTTGATGTGAACAAGTTAATTCGTAATTTAACCTTAAAAAAGTTTTTTTGGAATAAAGATATGCAAATAAATGACACAACTGATGTTTCTGACTTGGGGGATGGTAACCAGCCTAAACCATATGACCTTGTTGACTTCAGTGAGGCAAGTGACTTTCTCAACATCCATGAACTAGCCCTAGATACACCTACTGACCAGACACTTCTTAAAGCCACACATAGTGGATATAGACCCAGGTCTATTTTTTACCCTACCCGAGAAAGGGGACCCTTTTTGGAAGCATTCCATCGTAGAGTGGAGGAAGACCTTATGAGACTTTCATCACAAAGCTATCACCCACGCCCTAATCTTAGTGAGGAATTGTCACAGGCCCTAGAACACCTCAAGAAGAGGGAAGATATCGTAATCAAGCAGGCAGACAAAGGGGGCAGCGTGGTTGTGCAAGATAGGGCACAATACATACAGGAAGCCATGAGGCAACTTGGGGACCCTGAGGTTTACCAAGTCCTGTCGTGTAACCCTACTGTTGAATTTGGCAAAAGACTTGAGTCAATCATAGATGATAGTCTCGAGCTGGGAGTCTACGATCAGGATACTGCAGATTTTTTTTTTGTACCACATCCAGTGATACCTATCTTCCATCACCTCCCCAAGGTACACAAGTCCCTTGAGGGGGTGAAGGGGAGACCTATAGTGGCAGGCATTGGCTCCATGTTCGAGAATATGTCCACCTGGGTTGAATCTCTGTTACAGCCCATTGTGTTTAATCTTCCATCATACTTGAGGGATACTAAACACCTCCTCAAATGTATTGAACAGATAGAGTGGACGGATAATACTGAATGGATAACAGTTGATGTGGTCAGTTTATATTCTGCCATTCCCCACACACTGGGCCTAGAGGCCGTATCCTATATGTTGGACAGATTCAGTGAATATGATGAAGTCCTCAAGGGCTTTTTAATGTCAACCCTTGACTTCCTACTATCCCATAATTTCTTTCAGTTTGAAGGGATATTTTACCTCCAAAGACGTGGCACAGCTATGGGGGCCAAGTTTGCCCCAGCCTACGCCAACCTGTTTATGAGTTGGTGGGAGCTGTGCCACGTCTTTGGAGAGGCTAATCCATTTCATACAAATATACTTATGTACAAGAGGTACATAGATGACCTCTTGTTCATATGGACGGGAGGTCATCACAGAATAATAGATTTCATCGGTTATCTAAACGATAACAAATTTAATCTTCAATTTACCTATGCATGCGATAAGGTCTCCATTCCATACCTTGACCTGACCCTGATGGGTGATAAAGACACTTGTTGTGTTAGAACGACACTATACCGAAAACCTATTGCGACTAATGCAATATTACATGGGAAGAGCAACCATCCGAAATATACTGGTTTTGGGGTTGCTAAAGGACAATTCATCCGTGTCAAGAGGAATTGTACGGATGAGTTGGATTTTGAGAGAGAGAGTCAACAATTGATGGGGAACCTTCTTGAAAGAGGCTACAAAAAGAAGGCTATTGAACGCGTATACCTAGAGGTATCGAGACTAGATAGGGAATCCCTACTGTCTAATCGTGAACAGATGGATAATACTGACAGAGGTTTTGATTCAACAAAACCTACGTTTATTATTACATCTTATAGTGCTCAATTTACTGACATATGTAATATTGTGAGTAGACACTTGCCGATCCTCACGGCTGAAGACAGCCTAAAGGATTTTGTGTCTAAGGGATGCAATTTTGTACCCAGACGTGGGTGCACTATAGGCAATCTATTGTCTCCCAGCCTGCTACGACAGTCGACCACCAGGAGAAACAGTTGGTTGGAGGTAAAAGGACACTACAAATGCCATTTTGGCAATTGCATCTCTTGTGGATTTGCAAAAGTGACGAGAAATTTCCAATCATATGTCACTCAGAGGACATATAGTTTGGACTCATATACTAATTGCCGTACCTCTTTTGTCATATATCTGGTGGACTGTACCCAGTGTATGAAACAGTATATTGGGTGCACTACTCGTGAGTGTAGAAGCAGGATTAGAGAGCATTTGAAGAACATTGACAATGGAATAGAGTGCTCTGACTTGGTTAGACACTTTATATTTGTCCATAATAAGTCAGTTGCAACCTTCAAATGGCAAATTATAGATCATATCAAACCCGGCATTCGTGGGGGAGATCGATCTGCCAAATTGCTATACAAAGAGGCATTCTGGATCTTCAAGTTGGAGACCAGAAGGCCTAAGGGGTTTAATATTGATGGGGACATCATTAATTTTTGGACCCATCAGTGCTAGTTCAGTATTGGCTAGCGCCCCTCTACCTCCAGGTTCTAGAACAAATGTATAGTCTCAGTCAGTAAAGGTACCAATTGATTGGATTAAATTGATCAATTGATGTATGGGAATATTAGCTAATAACCTGCCTCAAAGATATGGTTGTATCCTGTCTGGCTGTCGATAGGCAGAAATTAAACAAGGTATCTAGCTAAATTCAAGTGAGGCAACTATTTATGCCTTGAGCCTAGCCGGATGGCTAGTGTTGAGCACATATGAACTTAATCCACAAATGAGTTAGATATATATTACTATTTAATAAATGAGTGATCCAATATACTAGTGCTTGGAAGGACCGAGTGTTTATGTCCTACCCTCGAGTACATATTGTGGTTGGATACCATAAGACAAGATTTGAATATTTACTATTTAGGTCTTCACTTGTCTGTACTTTGAAAATAAGCACTATTCTAATGTTGGATAATCACCAATAGCTGTTATTATTACAAATATGTTCATTCCCCATATAACGGGGATCATTTAATAACAGAGGACGTAGTAATTTTCAGACCATCAGAGGACTGAGTAAATTCTTACCATTTTTTGGTGGTTAGTTATAGATCTGTGCACATACATGTATATATGTACATTACAGCTCCCAGCGGTTACCTTTCAGTACCTATGACAATCATAATTACTGTAATAGCACATACCTTTGTCTTACAAATTTGTCTGCACTGCCTCTACAGCACTAAAGTGACATAAGGATCTTTTTTTTTTTTTTTTTTTTAAATTTAGTTGCTTATCCACTAGGTTAGATATCTCTATTACCACTCCCATCTACTACAATGTTAACAATAGAATTCTTTCACAAGTGATTAGTATAGCGTTGCTATTTAAGGCTACACAACAAGTCTCATAGGCAACTGTAATGGAGGGAGTCAACTTACTGATTAAATTATTCAAATAGCCAATATAAATTACTATTTAAATTTCATATCTAGATATGCATTAGAGTCTGCCTATTCAATTCTAAGAGTGTATATACTGTTTAAATGACAAACAGAGAAATATCCCTTTAATTGTATGCATCATGTGATATTAACACCTGGGGACACAGGTGTATTTAAGGGGTGAGATTACCTAACACTTTATGTCCATGAATAAGGCAGGGGGCTGCCGAAACGCGTAGGACCAGAATTTTTCACATATGCTTGGGATTTAAGGCAGTATCTTATCGTTTTTTATATATGTGTTTCTCCACTGATTAAAGTTAATTTTATGCATCACCTTGAGGCTCGCTGGCATTTGTTTCTATGTCCTATTTCATAGGCTTCTTCCAATCTAGAGGTGAGATCCCCTTGATTATAGTTTACATTGCTCCCATGACTCTGGGTATTGGGGTAATCTTGGTGTTTGATTGGCTGATCAAACACTAGAGAGGCTTCTTCAATTTTACAGATGCCTTCCTCTGAGCTGAAGGGATAAATAGACTGAATATTAAATAGACCCTCTGGCATAGATGCAAAGGATTGTTCTATTAATTGTTCTTCAGTTAAGTATCCTTCAGGTATTAGCCCAATTACATTATTCTGGAATCCAAAAGTGTAATAACTTGATTCCAGTGCATATCCTATGGTAGTTCCCTTGGATAATGTTATATCCTGTGGGGTCATGTTATGCACAACAATATGTATTGGAGCAGTTCCAATATTCACCATAGGAGTGTAAGTCACTGTGACACCCAGATTTTGTATTCTATGGGAGAGGCAAATCAGTGTTTCAGAAGTTATTAATTTCTGACCTCACTTTACCTGTAAGGGTAAAATAAATTTATCAGCCCCAGCAGGAATTATGACATCGCTAGATACCTGCATATTCACACCTATGGCAATTGCTGGTTTGATTTCAGGGCTGAATTTTCATCCTGAAATACTTCAGGGTCCCCCTTTAACCTGCTCCAGAGGCAAGAGTTAATCAAATCTATTTGTATGGCATATCTATGTAAGATATCATTTCCAATGTATATTTGATTATGGGGAGTATTTAAAACTAAAAACAGGTGTTTCACTGACTTATTACCAATAGAGATAGATAATAAGCACTTAGCTGTGATGTTATAGCTTTCAGACTTGTTATCCAGGTTGTGGACACAGTGGTCTTGGGGAGAAAGATATTTAATCACTTTAGGTTCAGCTATCTGCGCTAATAAACCTTCGCTTATATAGCTAGCTTCCTGTTTTAAACTCAACTTGGCATATTTTGTTGTACCAAGGTCATGCATTTGTATAGGGATAAATAGATCCTCTTTAACTCTCTCAATCCCTGTGAGGTATTGAGCGTGCCCCCCCCCCCCCCTTAGTGATTCTATGATCCCCCTTGTGGAGTGATATGGTTAATACATCGCCATCTAGGGAAATATTCACTATCTTTCCAGGCGAAATTTTAAAAGTATTACCATCAGAGCCACTAAAAGGAGTCTGATCATCTATTTGTAGAATAGTGATTTCAGGTACAGAGTTATTCCTGAAATGAATCTCCACAGCATCTGGTTTCTCTTCCACCACGTGACAGCTATGTCGGGCGCGAGATATATCAAATTTTTCATAATTGATAGGTCTCTTAACTTGTGACCAAATTACATTATTTATGCAATCAATTATGGTGCTTAATCGCTTCAGGAGATCACTACCAATAATTAAACGATCAGTTGGCAGATACACTATAATGACAGGGTGTCTTATGACCCTGTTCCCCAATTTAAATTTTAACCAGGCAGTACCGTAAACTTTTAGGGATTCACCCCCAACACCTATTAGAGAACCGTCAAATTCTTTTATTTTAGGTTTGTGGGGTGTTAGCTCATTTAGCTGTGTGTAGTACCTGTGGGATAAGATAGTTGCCTGTGACCCAGTGTCAATTAATCCCATGATAGGGTTGGAGACTGAATCTTGCAGCTCAACTAATACATAATACCTTCCTGCAGTTTCTACCATTTCACACATAAAGTTGGCGTTATCATACATCTGTGGGCTTTGCCACGTGTTACCTGAGTTTGCCATGCTTTCCGATGCAGAAGAAGCTTCACACCTACCGGTCTCCTCTATGACAGGTTCGACTGGATTCTTGTGTACTGCATCTGTGGAAATAAGGTTAAGAGAGTGCTGCAAAGAAAGAGGTTTGTTAATTTTTCCCGGATGAGGTTGCCTGTCATCACAGCTAAATTGTCCATTTTCGGTCTGTGGGGAGAGAACATGATTAGTATCATTGATATTTATTATTAGATTTTGTATATCTCTCCCCTCCCCCTCAGGGGATGCTGCAGTATTTATGACTGTGCCTGTGGTCCACTGCTGACCACTGGCTGTACCCCTAAAAAGTATTGTTCGGTTTCTGAGCCGTAGAAAGTTGACTCATATTAGCAAATTGTTCGCTCAACCGATTTAACTGGGTAAACAGCATATCTACCTGATTGTACAAGTTACCTCTACCCCTGGGCCTATCTCTTGGTGCCCCATAATAATGATTCCTGGACCATTGGGTTCCCTCAGAATCAGGGCCGCTATTTCAATTCTGGCATGGTTGCCCCTGGGCTTCAGCTTGTTCAGCATTAGTACTTTGGGGAGCATTATATACCTGGGGTGTCTGGTTACCCTGAGAATATCTTCGCCATCTATTGTATCTACCCTTGCGTGGATACAAATTATTTGGTGAGTATTCTCTTTGTGAGTAATTATTCACCTGATTATGTCCCCCACTTTGGTTATAGTCTCCCTGCACCTCAACCCGTGTAGGGGAGGGGGCAGAGTTAAACCTCTGTGGAGATGGCCTGTTTTGACTGGCCACCTCCGCATAGGTTCTCTTTTTAGACTCCAAATTGAGGGGGCTAGGTGACACCCTAGTTTCTGCTACAATTTTGGGTTTTGACTCCTTTTTCACCCCCTGTTCACTGGACTGCTGAATAGAGTATAATTGTGTACTCTCTTTGATCAGCCATTCCAATGAGCAGTCCTCATCAAAATCTCTAGCTAAGTTAATTTTGATGGGTGTAGGCAGTGCTTCAAAAAATAAATTTACAAATTCTGAGCCATCAAATCTGGGATTATCTTCAGCCATACTGTACGCATTTTTCAATACAGAAAGGAATTCGATTGGACTCTGATTCGCACAACACTTTAAACCATATACCGCTATTTTCGCGGCAGTTTTAGTGCGATATTGCCCAAATTCTTTTCTGCATTGTCGTTTTATCCCATTCCAGGAATGAATATTCATATCCTTTAGTGAAGCAAAGAATTTGTGATTTTTACTGTCAAATACCCAAGGCAGAAATTCAATTTTCAATTTCTCACTTGTAACATTCATTATAGCTAACGCATTTTCAAAAGCCTCTAAATGATCAATTACAGATGTTGTTCCCTTATTGGAGAATATAGGTACTGCACGTTGTACGAAGGTGATTATTTTATGGGAATCATATACTTTATCAAACTTACTTTGGGATTCTCTGTTAGAGTTTCCCTCCCCCGCACCAGCTGCGTTACAGCAGTCCTCTGGATTTATATCATGAGGTGACTGCCTATTTGGGAAATCTATTTCTGACCCATTAGGGGTCATTTGTCTATACTGTTCCATATATTTTTATACCTCGCCCCTGACGCATTCGCTAAAGGAGTTAGCATTATCTGTATTATTCTCACTGTTAATATAAGGGTTTTCATTATGGCGATATGACCTTTTTAAATCGCTTAATTCTCTCTGGCTTTGCGCAAGCTGTTTATTTAAATCTTGTATCTGTGCAAGTAAGTCTATATTATGCTTATCTAAGGCGGTTAGGTTTTGGGCAAATTCATCCATTTTATTTTTGGCTATTTTTAAATCCTCTTCGCGTCTGCGTGAGGAACGAATACTATTTTCTAGCTCCTGTATTTGAAATCGTTTGTCTATGACACAAAACGACATTTCGTCAATAATGCATATTAAAAGGGGCCAAGATTTTAGTATTAGTTCCTCTCGCTTTTTGGGAGTTTTGCATTGATTAATCATTAATAATTCTTGGAAGAATTCATTCTCTTCATTCCACATATTATTATTAACGGTAATATTTTTAGCTCTAGTTTCAAGCATATCCATAAAATCATTTAATTCACCCGCAATATTAAACTTCCCTTTAATGTAACTTAAGATATCTTTCTTAAGGACCTGACCTTTAGTAATGGGTATTGTTATGGGACCATTTTCAACGCTATGTACGGAATTAAATGAGTCGCTTCTGGCTACAGACATTATTATATTGGTTTAGTATTTAGTTAAATTAAAACGCTAATACAATTTTTGCCAATAAAAAGAGAGAAAAAAAAATGTATATAAAAAAAAAATAGTATTAATTTTGAAATATGAAAAATTAATATTTCGAAATATGAAAAATTTATATTTTTGATTAACTTTGAAAATATAAAAAATTAATATTTTTGATTAATTTTTAAATATGAAAAATTTATATTTTTATTAATTTTTCAAAAATTAATCTTTAATAATATTTCAAGATATTAATATCTATCTCGAAATATGAAAATCAATATTTCAACCTTTCAAAAATTATATCTTCAAAATATTAATATCGAAATATGAAACTTTTTCTCTCTTTTATAATAATTTCTATTTACTACAAATATATTATATCAAATATGATGAATATTAATAAATCTCATGCAATGTACCTCCATATATTATATCAGTATATTTATGAAAATCTTAGTAGTGCTCTCCAAATAATATATCAGCTTATGGCAGGGTTATACACAATACAAATAATAATTATCCTTAAAAATAGAAACCCTTAATCAATATGCATCTACTAGAAACCATACAATTAATATAAATATCTGAATTCTTTTATTTAGTTAATATCCATGAACATTTTTGAAATATATTTGTAATAAAAGGAATATGAAATAAATTTATATGCGTTAAAACCAACTCTTAAGATATGCTATCCTTCTTACAAAGTCCAGAAAACTGTATCTTTAAAACCAACCTTTCATTCAGAGCTGCATTTAAAATATTACAATGAGACTAAAATCTTTAACATCCAAGCAACACAATTCTAAATAGTGCTTATAAACAATAGGATAATATATATATTATGCTATTTAACTGCAATTTATCCTAATACAATATTGACTTAAAACACCAGAACTTGCACAGATAAGTTATTTAGCCAATCAGATACAGATTTAAACAATATATAGGCTGTGACTACCAATTTAAAATACAATATACACTTCTGAATTATTATTATATATTTGCATAGATAAACAATTTAAGATTGGGATTAGTTTAACAATACATAGGCTATGAAATGCTAACTTGAAACATGCACTATTTCCTTAACTCTGCTACATACAGCAATAGTAAATGTTTACTTTAAATGCTTGCATACAAATAGGCAGGCTAAGAGCTATTCAAGGTTATGCAATACAATTTAAAAACCCAATTTGTTCTTTCCAATCTTCCAATTGTAATTTTACTGTAGTGACTATGCATAGAATTTATCTTACCAAAAACCTTGTATACGTTACCAGGATAAACAGCAATCGATCTCCAATATTCATTAATAGGAATTGTTTCACCTCAGAATACCAAAAAGTATAATTTGCAGTCAATGAGTAGAATAGTTCAGCTTTGCTTTAAGTATATGGTATTTCACGCCAGCATCCATTTACAAGTCAGCTTAGTCAAAATCTGTCTCTCTCTATGTTTGCAATCACTTTATATGGGTTCTCCTCACTGGTGAAATTGGAAACGCCCCAAATGGAAACCTTGTTTCGGATTGGCCCTGGTGCTTGTCCCTGGTCCGCCCTTAGAGTTGAAACATGTTTACCATGGCAACGTATCTTTTGGACAGTTAAATTCCCTTAATTAACTGTCCTACCAGTATTGGCCCTTAGGTGGCAGCAGATATCCAGACAAAACAATTTCACCTTTACAATTTCTAAGCATTTTTAAGCAAGTTAATTATTCTCATAAAATGGTTATTTAATCAGATTACACTCTCTGCATTAATCATATATAACCCCAATTACAGATGGGTAGTATTAGATTTTTTTTCTGATTATTCTGATACCAAATATGTTATATTATTAACATTTTATTATATTAAGGCAATTTAATACTTCTAATTATTAGCTTAAAATGCATTATATAAGGGGGCAGAACTAGAGACTTTGGGATCCACTTTAGGAGTGTTTTCAGGGACGGACAAGTAGTCACCAGACTAAGGAACTACAACGGGCCTATTACTACTAGACCATACACACCCTGCCTCGCAAGTTTTATGATTCACCCACAACTGTTACAATGCATACACAGTGATTGAAATGAGGTGAGGGTGAAGGGGTTCAACTTGCTCTTTCCTTCCTTTAGCAAGCACAGACCTAGAGTCATGCTTTAAACTTTGACACAGTAACATCTCCCACATCATTTAACCCCTGAGTCGAATACTAAACCAAAGTGTCACTACTTACTTACATACTCTTTTTGTTTTCCCTTCCTCTGGACCCCTACTGCATCACATGATGAAGAATAAAACACAAACAGTTAAAGAATGCCTATCAAAGTCCCAACTGAAACACAAACAGGGGAATAAAAGCCCCCCTACCCAAGGAGACTCATTGAATACCAGCCTAGTAGAAATGGCAGCACCTCTCCCATCAGAAATTCAGAACAAAGAGTTGCTTTCTCAAATTAAATCCGTGTTCCAGGAAGAGCTTAAATCAGCTTTGTCGGATCTCAGACAGGATATCAAGGAAATTGGTACCCGCACTGCTGAACTGGAGGAAAAAACAGATGCAATAGCAGATGAAATACCTCACATACAAAAATCTATTTCAGAACATGCAGAATATATAAATAAACTAGAGGATCAAATAGAAGACCTTGAAAACAGATCCCGCAGATCCAACCTAAGAATCAGAGATCTACCGGAAACATATAAAAATCTGGATGAGACCGTGACCTCTCTATTTCATCAACTGGCCCCAGATTTAGAACCAGATAAGCTCTTAATGGACAGGGTACACAGAGCCCTTACCAAACCCCAACAGTCCTCTGCAAGAGACATAGTCCTCAAACTTCACTACTACCATGTGAAAGAACTAATCCTCAAAGCGGCCAGACAATTGCCAACAATAAATTTTGAGGGCCACCCCATCCAAATTTATGCAGACGTAGCACCAATCACATTACGGAAGAGAAGGGATCTTAAACCTATTACACAAGCCCTCTCGAGGGCCCAAGTCAAATACCGATGGCTGTTTCCCTTCAAATTGGCCTTTTCATATAATAATATCTATTATGCTTGCTCGGACTTGAATGAGGGACTATCGACTCTCCGAAGATTGGAGATCCCCTTTGATCCCCCTCAAACACCCCTCAACAAGAACCCCCAGAAAAAACACATTCAAAGGGAGTGGACCCCAGTAGGCCAAACGAAAAAGCATAGGAAAAATAAGACTGTCTCAAATACCCATTCAGAAGACGAGTCACCCTCTGAAGAAGAATCCTCCCCGACCTGACAAAACTGAAGGTCTAGGAGGATCCTAATTCTTAAGTTTCTGAAGCTTTGGTTAATTGCTAGCAGCCCTGAGGCTAATAGACCTTAATAACATAAAATAACAGCTAAAACGGCCTGCAGGTCCGAGAACTTTGTACTAGTCAAGTCTGCACATCACATTTTTGTTTTTCTTTTTTTTGTGTATTGTTATTTTTGCAGACCTGGTTATTTTTTGACCTCACTCAGGGGTTATTATTATTATTATTATTGTTATAGTTATTGTAGTTGAAATTAATGATGTTAATATAGTTGATATAACTCATAGTACAGCTATAGAATGTTCTGTACACCAAAACTGTTACTAGTATCATTTATAAGTCTGTTTGCACTATTTCTTTTCTCCTTCTCTCCTCTCCTTATCCCCCCCTATTATTAAACCCAGACATACACCACTCTCCCTATACATTATCTCTCTTGCCCTCTCTCTCTCTCGCACATTTCACATTTACGCATCCCTAACCCCCTCTTTTCCTAACACTTCTGGACACGACATAAGACACATAACTTGTATTTCCAGCCACACCACACTACCACTGACATCCAACACTCACTCTTCCCTCCCATCCCCCCCTAATCTTCCCTAACCCTCTCATAGGAAGGCTTATCCTAGGCACCTGCTAAAGTGCCCTTCACCCGCCTCATTAAAATGTTACTCCCTGACAAGGGAAACCATTGTAAAGTTTAAGTTTAATTTTGCTCATTATAATTTGTGTTTTGTTCGTTCAGGCATGTCATCAGATGATTCTGATCCCTTCAAATATATCACCTCATGTATATTTGTGCTTCCCACGATGTGGGATGGAAATCGGTACCCCTCCATGGTTTGGCCGTCAGGTAGGTCCCGGCTCTCTCACTCTCAGAAATACTCAATATGTTGGATCACACCCAAATCCTTAAACAGCTTGCAGTTTTCTACCCACTTGCAAATCCTTCCTAGGGATTCAATAGATGCTAATACACCTTTCACCCCAATATGTCTATAAAAATCCTCTCCCATAATGTCAGAGGGCTTAACTCCGACATGAAAAGAAAGAAAGCTATTATTACATATAAAGCACTACACGCCCACATAGTATTATTACAGGAGACTCACTTCACCAAAGATTTCACTCCCAAGTATTGGGATAAAGTTTTCCCAACACAATATCACGCAATAAGCGGGAAAAAGAAATGCGGGGTCACCATTTTAATTCATTCTTCCCTAAATTTCAAAGAGGAAGAAATTATTAGAGATAAAGAAGGTCGTTTTTTGTTGGTTAGAGGCTTAATTCACAATTCTCCTGTTCTGATCGTCAATGTTTATGCCCCAAATGAGCGCCAGGGCCCCTTTATTACTAAATTAAGCAAATTATTGACCCAATGGAAAAAACATAAGATTATCATGGGGGGCGACTTTAACTTAGCTCTGGACCAAGATCTAGACAGAACTTCTACTAAATCCCTAAAGGCCAGACCCCCTAGCTCAACCACACACATCCTGAAAGATTTTACCTTAGATCACAATCTAATAGACAGTTGGAGGGCTCTTCATAATAGGGCCAGGGACTACACCTATTTTTCCCCAATGCACCTCACCCAATCCAGACTAGACTACATTTTTCTCAGCCAAATCTTGGTCCCTCTGCTAACAAGCGCTAAAATAAATAACTGCCCTTGGTCAGACCATTCTATTGTAGAAACCACGTTAGCAGGACTCATCAACCCCGCCAGGACCAAATCCTGGACCCTTAACGCTAACCTATTACAGGACGCTTTAGTCTCTCAGAAAACAAGGGAACACATTATAGAATTCATTAGGCTAAATATAGATAGTACACCTAACCCCATTTTTGTCTGGGGAGCGCTCAAAGCCTATGTAAGAGGCAACCTGATCACTGAATCAAATCACAGAAACAGAATACATAAAAACAAAATGACACAACTACAAGCTAGGGCTAATGAGTTAAGATCCCAATGTACAGTTAATACCACTAAACAAAAGAGACTAGAACTGAAAAACATAAATGAAGAAATAAATCAATTACTTAACAAAGAAGCAGCTAGATCTATTAAACAGATTGACTCACATTACTACATATATGGAAATAAGCCCGACAGAATGCTAGCCAACAAACTCAAGGAAATAACTAGATGCACTACAGTCCCCCAAATACAACTATCAGATCATAAGAACACCAATGACCCCCTCCAAATTGCGAACACCTTTGCTGACTTTTATCACAATCTCTACAATCTCCCTATACACCAAGGTAGGGTTGATAGATCCGCAAACTTAGATACTTTTTTAACTGCAAACCCCCTCCCAACAATCACTGAGGAAGAGAAATCTAGTCTAAACGCCCCGATCTCCGAGACAGAGATAAAATATACCATCAAAAACTTAAAGACTTCTAAGACTCCTGGTCCGGATGGTTACTCCGGAATTTTCTACAAATTATTTTCAGATGAACTAGCCCCTCTGTTGGCCCAGGTATTTAACTCCATAATGCAAAAAAAGGAAATTCCCAATGAGATGCTAACGGCTAGAATAGCAGTCATCCCTAAGCCGGGTAAAAACAAGCTTCATTGCCAGAATTACAGACCTATATCGCTAATAAATCAAGATTTGAAGATATTTACAAAAATTCTGGCAAACAGACTAAACCCTATCCTTGAAAGAGTAATCCATCCGGACCAAGTAGGTTTTATCAGAGGTAGGGAAGCACCGGACAACACTCGTAAAATAATTGACTTGATCAATTTTGCCACTACTGAAAAGACGCCTTCTCTGTTCCTCTCCTTGGATGCAGAGAAGGCGTTCGACAGAATTAACTGGGAGTATATGTTCGCAGTATTAGAGAAAACAGGCATCTCGGGTGCCTTCCTCGATGCCCTGACCACACTCTACTCTCACCCGTCAGCTTTTGTAAAACTGTCAGGATATCAATCCAGAACGATACCAATTAGGAACGGAACGAGACAAGGGTGCCCCTTATCCCCTTTATTATTCGCCCTCTGTATTGAACCATTAGCCATTCAAATTAGAAAAGACCCGAATATATCTGGACTTCAAATAGGGGGCAAGGAATATAAGATTTCATTATTTGCGGATGATATCATACTATCACTAACAAAACCCCTCCTATCTCTCCCCCCCTTATACTCGATGCTCCAACAATATGGTATTTTATCCGGTTATAAAATAAATAGGGATAAATGCGAAGCTCTCGGAATAAATCTACCCCGACACACTAAAAAACTATTAGAAATTAACTTCTCCTTCACTTGGGCCCATAAGAAGCTTAAATATCTAGGTATTAATCTTACAACTGACATTTTTTCGCTATACCAAGCGAACTATCTTCCAATGTTTGCCCATATAAGACATTTAATATCGAAATGGTTGAAACTTAAAATTTCTTTTTATGGTAGAATCATATCCACAAAAATGACTTTACTACCAAAGCTCCTATATTTATTTAGGTCCCTACCAATTTCCATCCCCATAGCCGAGCTCAATGCACTCCAAAGAGATATTCTGCGCTTTGTTTGGCAGGGAAAACACCCTAGGATAAACAAAAAAATCATGAGTACACACAGGAAGGATGGAGGGCTAGGCCTCCCACATTTAGTATCTTACTATTACTCAGCTCGGATGGCCCAAACCATACATTGGTTTAGCAATACGAAACAACCCCTGTGGAAACAGATAGAATCACAGATAGCCAACACTGACCAGATATATAGACTACTTTGGTTTCCCAAAAAAAATAGCCATCCTTTACTAAATAAATATGTAGCGCTGTCCCACACTATTTTCCTTTGGAACAAACTAACCGCCAAATTCCCCTTACTACAAGACAAATCAAAACTTACACCTCTAGTATTACCACAAACCACAATAGATTCCCACATACAGACCAAATGGGCTAACAAAGGACTGTATAGAATTGCAGACGTATATGTTGAGGGAGGTTTTCTCTCTTTTGAACAATATAGAGATATTGACCCAACTGACAAAAATATATGGTACCATTACTTACAATTAAAATCAAGAACTCATGCAGTAACTGAACTTTCCAAACTACCATTGAATACAACTTTCGAATCTCTATGCCTAGCTAAAGACCCGGTGCACAGAACAATCTCGACACTATATCTTATATTCAACGGTAAATCTAGAGAGACGAAACCCTCGCAAATTCTAAAATGGGAACAAGACCTTAATAAGACCTGGTCCTTGGAGACTTGGCTAACTAATTTAGACAGAGGCCTCTCCTTCTCATACAATGCTATGTTGAAAGAGAATTTTCTCAAGGTAGCATTTAAATGGTATATATATCCTACTAGGTTCGGTGGATCAGAAGGACCTTCCCTGAATCTCTGCTACAGAGGATGTAATGTAAGGGGGACGTACATACATATGTGGTGGGAATGTGACAGAGCGAAAGAAATTTGGGAACACACCTCAACATTTCTTAGCGATCTCTTCCATAAACATATACAACTGACCCCAGAACAGGCCCTACTACACTTCCCGATTCCCAATATCTTAAGACAACATAAAAACTAGTTATGACCATTTGCACGGTGGTTAGAGTTTGCATAGCACAATATTGGAAATCCACCCCACCTAACTTCACTTTCATCACTAAAAAAATAATACACCATTATGAAATGGCTAGCTTAGCTGCTGAGAACCTACACACCAAAGACAAATTTATCATACAGTGGGAGCCATTCATTATGTACCACGAAGCTAGAACACAGAGAAACATAGAGAATCAATAAATTCTACCAATGCACTGTATCACACTTTAGAGAGAGCCGGGACCAGCCGCCCATCCGATCAATCGGCCGAGTGGTGACGGATGACTTTAGACTACCCTCCTGTGGGTAGATCTCGATTCTGTTGATCCTGTTAATATTTAACATGTATTTAAAAATTTCAGATCCTTTTACGAAATAAGATGTTACATATTGGTATATTAAGCTAGACAATGATCTCAAATCAACATGGGTAAGAGATTGATGCCATTAATATCTTGCTGAATGTTTACTTTATGTCTAAGTAATCTGATTGTACATGCCGAAATTTGTTATGCATAACCTGTTATGAAAAACCTAATAAAACCTTTTTCAAAATAAAATGCATTCTAATTTTATCAGTATCCTGGCATTTCTATAGAAATAACAGCCTATTTTTATATTTCCAATAGTTCTGTCTGCATTGTGTTCTCTACGATCCATCTGAAAAATAGAAAATTTATGTTATATATATATGCACTTCAAATATGGGATTATTAAAATGGTTATTCAATCTATACTAATTCTGAATTTATTTCCTATATAAATATCCCATGCAGCAATTATCTATTTAATATAATGTGTTAAAAGACCGTCATATATCCATTCAAAATATATATATTTTCTTATAATGCTGAAATGTATTTTACTTGCCTATAACATAGTTGTTTTAAAATTTAATTTTATTGTGAGCCATTTGCTTTCTTTGTGTTACCCTAAGGTCTGCACTGCCCTTTCAATAATTTTAAATTCACACCATAGCATTTGTCTTTTGTTTCCTATGGTCTTCACTGCCCCACCCACATAGCATGGGGTCAATCCACGAGTAGTTGTAAAAGTCATAATACAACATATTTTCTGTTTAGCTAGCAATGCAGACGTGTATTTGATGTTTAGGGATAACTAACACCTATGTGCATAAAAACTGTTTCCCTATGATTTTGACCATTTTTAAGAGGGTATTCTAGACGTCACGTCTCCATACATTGTGTGGTGTCACCTATCTGACAATCTATCCTCTTAATTTATCTTTTATGACTCATCCTGTCTCAAACTGTAAGTTGATTAGAGCAGATGTTTTAGTGTCAGTGGGAATGTCTTTCTGAATGAAATGAATCTTTTCCCACTGACCAGCCAAACATCTGAATAAATATATATATTTATTAACCGTAAAATATATGATTAAAGTATATATATATATATATTTATTAACCTTACATGTACCTTGACAATCCGGCGCGGAGCGGGACCATCTTCAAGCAGCCGACTCGGAGCCATCCTTCTTCACCGATCGGAACAGCCAATAGAATGCGAGCTCAATCTGATTGGCTGATCCAATCAGCCAATCGGATTGAACTTGAATCTGATTGGCTGATTCAATCAGCCAATCAGATTTTTCCTACCTTAATTCCGATTGGCTGATAGAATCCTATCAGCCAATCGGAATTCGAGGGACGCCATCTTGGATGACGTCCCTTAAAGGAACTTTCATTCGTCGTTAGTCCGTCGGTGAAGAAGGATGGCTCCGCGTTGGCTGTTTGAAGATGGTCCCGCTCCGCGCCGGATGGAAGAAGATAGAAGATGCCGCCTGGATGAAGATGTTTGCCGGTCCAGATCTCCTCTTCTGCCCAGATAGGATGAAGACCCTCTGGAGGAGCTCTTCTTGCCGGATAGGATGAAGACTTCGGACCCTCTTCTGGACGGATCGGTGATACCCGGCGTGGTGAAGACAAGGTAGGGAGATCTTCAGGAGCTTAGTGTTAGGTTTATTTAAGGGGGGTTTGGGTTAGATTAGGGGTATGTGGGTGGTGGGTTGTAATGTTGGGGGGGTATTGTATGGGTTTTTTTACAGGCAAAAGAGCAGAATTCTTTGGGGCATGCCCCGCAAAAGGCCCTTTTAAGGGCTGGTAAGGTAAAAGAGCTTTACAATTTTTATTTTAGAATAGGGTAGGCATTTTTTTATTTTGGGGGGCTTTGTTATTTTTTTAGGGGGCTTAGAGTAGGTGGAATTAGTTTAAAATTCTTATAATCTTTTTTTATTTTTTGTAATTTAGTGGGGTTTTTTTTTGTAATTTAGTGTTTGTTTTTGTAATTTACTTTAGTTGATTTAATTGTAGATAATTGTAGGTAGTTTATTTAATTTATTTATTGATAGTGTAGTGTTAGATTTAATTGTAACTTAGGTTAGGATTTATTTTACAGGTAATTTTGTAATTATTTTAACTAGGTAACTATTAAATAGTTATTAATTATTTAATAGCTATTGTACCTGGTTAAAATAAATACAAAGTTGCCTGTAAAATAAATATTAATCCTAAAATAGCTACAATATAATTATTATTTATATTGTAGCTATATTAGGGTTTATTTTACAGGTAAGTATTTAGCTTTAAATTGGATTAATTTATTTAATAAGATTTATTTTATTTCGTTAGATTAAAATTATATTTAATTTAGGGGGGTGTTAGTGTTAGGGTTAGACTTAGCTTTAGGGGTTAATACATTTATTATAGTAGCGGTGTGGTCTGGTCGGCAGATTAGGGGTTAATAATTGTAGGTAGGTGGAGGCGACGTTGGGGCGGCAGATTAGGGGTTAATAAATATAATATAGGGGTCGGCGGTGTTAGGGGCAGCAGATTAGGGGTACATAGGGATAACGTAGGTTGCGGCGGTGTACGGAGCGGAAGATTAGGGGTTAAAAATAATATGCAGGGGTCAGCAATAGCGGGGGCGGCAGATTAGGGGTTAATAAGTGTAAGGCTAGGGGTGTTTAGACTCGGGGTACATGTTAGGGTGTTAGGTGCAGACATAGGCAATGTTTTCCCATAGGAAACAATGGGGCTGTGTTAGGAGCTGAACGCTGCTTTTTTGCAGGTGTTAGGGTTTTTTTCAGCCCAAACTGCCCCATTGTTTCCTATGGGGGAATCGTGCACGAGCACGTTTTTGAACCTGGCCACGTCCGTAAGCACCGCTGGTATTGAGAGTTGCAGTGGCGGTAAATTATGCTATACGCTCCCTTTTTGGAGCCTAACGCAACCCTTCTGTGAACTCTAAATACCAGCGGTATTTAAAAGGTGCGGGGGAAAAAATACACGAGTAGCTAAAGCACCCCTTTGGCTGCAGAATTCTAAATCTAGCCGAAAGTAAGCAAAGTATCACTCTAGAGCGAGCATGTGACTTGTGAAACAGTTCTGCGACACAGTTACTTTTGATCCTGAATAGGATGGTGCAATGTGCGAAAAAAAAGAGTATTCGTTACCTTTAACTTTTGTACCTTTACAGAGTTGTTACTGTAAGTCAGCTGTGGATTTGTAGATCAATCGCGAGCTCACCCCATGTGACTTTGGCGTCTGACATCACGGATGACACTAGGGGGGCTCGTCTCGCTCCAAACAAACCAATACTTCTGTCAGGGTTTTTTTCCCTGTTTTGTTTGCCATGTGCTGCTGGCAGCCATTTTACTCACCTCTCTTGCTGACTATGGTGCATTGTGGGGGATGCTGCTCATTTCCTGCACTTCCTTTTATGGCCAGACTGGTGTGCATCATCTGTGTGAGACAGGATGCAGTCTCAGAATTGTGATGTCATCACTTATTATTTAAAGGGCCTCTGTTCAGTATGCTTTGCCTTTGCATTGTCTTAGACCTGTTTGTGAGAGTTCCTGTGTATTACCTGGCTGTCTGAAGTCCTTCCTGGTTCCTGATCCCTGGCTTGTTCCTGACTCTGCTGTTTTCCTTGTTCCTGATTCCAGCTCACCTTACTATTCGCTTTGGCTCCTGACTCGGCTCGTCTGACTACCAGCTTTGACTACCAGAGTCTGATTCCTTGCACCCTGACATTACGCAAAGGCCATGAATCCTGATGGTGCTAATAATCCACCTTTACCTGCCATCATTTCCAGGATGGATGAACAGGATCACCGCTTGGATCAATTTCCACTAGCCCTGCAAACCCTGCTGACTCGCACTGCACATTTGGACTAAAGTGTCCCACAAGTTATGGCTGCTCCTGTTTCCGCTGCACCTAGTCCTACCAGGAGCATGTCCGGTTCTGCACCTCTACCTCAGTGATATGGAGGTGATCCTATTCAGTGCAGAGGGTTTTTGAACCAGGTGGGCATTTACTTTGAGATGTTACCTAAGGCGTTTCCCTCTGACAGAGCTAAGGTGGGATTTCTCATCTTGTTACTCTCTGACACAGCTCTTGCCTGGGCTAATCCCTTGTGGGAGACTAATAAACCTGTGATTTCAAATTACCCTGAATTTGTGGCCTCCTTTTGAAGGGTATTTGATGTTCCGGCTTGCTCCTCCTCTGCTGCTAAACGACTCATGTCCATTCAGCAAGGTACAAGATCTGTTGCTCAGTATGCAATTGAATTCTGTACGCTTGCCGCAGAGGTTGGTTGGAACAATGAAGTCCTTGTTGCCCCCTTCCTTCATGGGCTCTCTGATGCGATTAAAGACGAAGTTGCTGCCAGAGATTTACCAGAGGATCTCGAGGCATTGGTGTCTTTTTTGATCCTAATTGACATCAGACTCAGAGAGAGGGCCTCTTTCAAGGAGCACTTGCGGAAGCCTCCTGTTCCGTTGTCTCCTACGTGTTCGTTCCCACCCATGCCTCCCTCTCCTCCCATGCCTCCTGGTCCCGAGTCACCAGGTACTGCTGAGCCGATGCAGTTGGGATTCATGCATCTCTCCACAGCGGAGAGGGCCTTTAGGAGGAGGGAGGGGCTCTGCCTCTATTGTGGGTTACAGGGCCACCTTTTGAAGTCTTGTCCTACACGGCCGGGAAACACTCACATCTAAGGTCCTGTCGGGGGCAGACCTTGGGTGGTTGATCCTCGTCCCTGGAACCGCTTAAGGAGAAACCTTTGGTCACGGTTGTCCTTTCCTGGGTGGACTCCTCCATAGTCACCCAGGGTCTTGTTGACTCCGGTGCTGCGGGCTCTTTCATTGACAGTGCTTTTGTATCAAAGCACTCCATTCCTGTTTTGCCTCCGTCCGTTCATTTTGTTATTGAGGCCATTGATGGCAGGCCCCTTCAGCCCGCACTCGTTACTCACGAAACTGCTCCATTGTCCATGGCTGTTGGGGCTCTCCATTTTGAAACCCTCCAGTTCCAGGTGATAAACTCTCTGCATTTTCCGGTTGTTCTGGGATATCCCTGGCTCCAAAAGCAAAATCCCAGTCTCGACTGGCACAGGTCCGAAATTTTGTCATGGTCCCCGCAATGTATTTCCACTTGTCTTCGGAAACCAGTTAAAGTCTTGTGCACTTCTTCGGTATCTCAATTGCCAGAGGAGTACCAAGAATTCCTAGACGTTTTTGACAAGGTGTGTGCCGGTACGTTGCCTCCTTACCGGTCTTATGATTGTGCCATAGACCTGCAACCCGGAGCCATTCCTCCTCGGGCCGGGTTTACCCTCTGTCTGTTGCAGAGAATTGTGCTATGGAGAAGTATGTTGCCGATGCTCTGTCGCGGGAGATCATCTGCAAATCCTGCTCTCTTGCAGGGGCTGGCTTCTTCTTTGGGAAGAAAAAGCGTGGCGAGTTAAGACCATGCATCGATTATAGGGGTCTTAATCGTCTTACCATTAAGAATGCTTACCATATTCCGCTCATTACGGAACTTTTTGACCACCTCAAGGGAGCTATGGTCTTTACTAAACTTGATTTGAGAGGAGCGTACAATCTCGTTAGGATCAAGGAGGGCCACAAATGGAAAACAGCGTTTAGCACCAGGATCGGGCATTATGAGTATCTTGTAATGCACTTTGGCCTATGTAATGCTCCTGCTGTTTTCCAGGAATTTATTAATGATGTCCTACGAGATATGTTGCAACAGTGTGTTGTGGTGTACTTAGACGACATCCTCATACACTCACCCACACTTGAGGCTCATCGTTCTGATGTTACATGGGTTTTTCAGAGACTATGTGAGAATGGCCTGTTTTGTAAACTCAAGAAATGTGAGTTCCATCAGACTCAAGTAACCTTACTAGGTTATGTTATCTCTGTTGCAGGGTTCTCCATGGATCCTGACAAGTTATCTGCAGTTCTGCAGTGGCCTCGCCAAGTCGGTCTTCGGTCTATTCAACGTTTTTTGGGGTTCACCAATTACTATAGAAAGTTTATTAAAAACTTTTCTTCCTTGGTCAAACCTATCACAGGCATGACCCATAAAGACAATGATCCACTCCATTGGTCACCTACTGCCATTAAGGCCTTTGATAGTCTTAAGACTTCCTTTGCTGCCGCTCCAGTTCTGGCTCATCCTAACCCTGTCCTGCCTTTCATTCTTGAGGTCGATGCGTCTGAGACTGGAGTAGGTGCCCTCTTGTCTCAACGTCCTACGCCTGACGGTTCCTTGCATCCGTGTGGTTTCTTCTCTAAGAAATTGTCTCCAGCGGAGTGCAATTATGAAATTGGCGACAGGGAATTACTGGCCATAATTTTGGCACTCAAGGAATGGAGGCATCTTCTTGAGGGTACTAGCGTGCCAGTGCTCATTCTTACTGACCACAAGAATTTAACTTATCTATCTGAAGCGAAACGTTTGACGCCCCGACAGGCCATATGGGCGCTATTTTTGTCTCGGTTTAATTATGTGGTCTCCTACCTGCCTGGTAGTAAGAATGTTAGGGCTGATGCCCTCTCTCAACAATTTTCGCCTCTGTCCAAGGAGGAGTCTGTATCTACTCCTGTTATACCTCCTGACCATATTTTAGCTACCATACATACTAATCTGACTTCTCCCTTGGGGTAGTAAGAATGTTAGGGCTGATGCCCTCTCTCGACAATTTTTGCCTCTGTCCAAGGAGGAGTCTGTACCTACTCCTGTTATATCTCCTGACCATATTTTAGCTACCATACATACTAATCTGACTTCTCCCTTGGGGGAGGAGATCCTGGCTGCACAAACCAATGCACCTCCTGAGAAACCTAGTGGTAAGTGTTTTGTTCCTGAGAATCTTCGAACTAAACTTTTGCACACTTACCACTATCCGAAAGCCGCAGGTCACCAAGGCAAGAACCAAATGATTTGGTCTGTCACTCGACAATTCTGGTGGCCAGGTCTTCGTTCTGATGTTGCTGTGTATGTTGCCTCCTGCTCAGTTTGTGCACAGAATAAGACTCGTCTACGTCTTCCTATGGGTCTTCTTCAACCTATTGCTAATGGTGAGCGTCCTTGGACACATCTTTCCATGGACTTCATTGTCGAGCTCCCTGTATCCAATGGCAATACTGTTATCCTTATGGTGGTTGACCGTTTTTTTAAAATGTCACATTGCATTCCCTTGATGAAGTTGCCTACCGCTCAGGAGCTTGCTTCAATTTTTGCCCGGGAGGTCTTCCATTTACATGGGTTACCCAAGGAGATAGTGTCGGACCAGGGTAGACAGTTTGTCTCCAGATTTTGGTATTCCTTTTGTGCTCAAATGGGGATCCAGCTTTCCTTCTCCTCGGCATATCACCCTCAATCCAATGCGGCTGCGGAACGGTCTAATCAAGCTCTGGAACAGTTCCTCCGTTGCTATGTCTCAGATCACCACAATAATTAGTCTGAACTGTTACCTTGGGCAAAGTTTGCTCGTAATAGTGCTATTAAGCTTCCTCCAAGTTATCCCCGTTCATGGCGAATTATGGGTATCAATCATCCTTGTTGCCCGATTCATTCATGTTTCTGGGTATTCCGGCTTTGGAGGAGCATCTCCGGCAACTCTATTCCACGTGGGTGCAGATTCAGGATTGCCTTCATCGTTCTATGCAGCGCCAAAAGTTCCAAGCTGATCGTAGGCGTCTGCTCGCGCCTTCCTACCAGGTTGGTGAGAGAGTTTGGCTGTCCTCTCGCAACTTGAACCTTCGTGTGCCTTCCAATAAACTGACTCCTCATTATGAAAATTATCAATCCTTGGATTGATGGAGTGTACACCTATATAGCACTCATTCCCTAATTGATAGTGACAAAAATTGGACAAGAACTGTGTCTCCTTGGAGGAGAGTGTGCGTGGGGATGTTTATTAAAATATAACCTTTATTGGTAATCTTTTAAAAAATATACGGCAACAAACACAATTGACATACAAACTTTATTAAAAACACAGGTTTGGGTCTTAATAGATTATTATCCGTTATTCACGGAGTACATTGCGTGGTTGTGTTGTGTTTCAGAAATTACTTGAGTTGGAGGTCAGGTTAATCCCAGTGATTATATAGTGATTTATTATACTTTGAGCTTATATTTGAGAAGGCTGTGGTATTGTGATATTTACTCTGTTGTTATATGAGTGATCTGTGACTCAACTTTCAAATCAAATTTTGATATTAAAGGTATTAGCGTAAATATTCCATGTTATCACCAATATTTATTATTAATGCTTGTAAAATTGCATTTCTTGTGTATCTTGGTGAGACACTGCTTAATTTCCTAGTAGTTGTCTTGTTATTTCAGTATGATATTGTGGGAAATATATGTATACTGCTGTTTTAAGTAGCCTCCTAACTATATAGATACTGAAAGTACTTGCTGTGTATAGTATAATAATTCTGGTCGGTAAGTTAATGTATTAACCCCTGTGATATCTTAGAATGTGTATTTATCAATACTTAAGTATGCACAAGCATTGTGCTTAAATCACAAGCATTGTGCTTGATATCTTAGATCGTATATTTATCAATACTTCAGTATGCACAAACATTGTGCTTGAGTCATTACACAGAAATTGTATTTTTTAAATTTCTTGGAATTTTTGAAGTTGATAGTGTGTACTATACTTGTTATAACAGTAGCATATTTGAATAATTTAGTAGCTCTAATGGATCTTAGCGTTAGGATCTTACGATGTAAGAGTTATAATATTCTTGTGAGTATGCTTTAATGTTACAAGAAAGTAGCTGTTCTGGTATGAAAATTATGCGCTTAGTATGTATCAACTATTACTAAGTGGTCTTGAATAATTAAAGCATGTTGTCCTCTTAGGCCTTAGGAGTTGTTAGCGGTATTGTGGTGTGAGTTTGCTGAATATTGGCGTTTTTTTCTGTGTATTTAAATATTCGTATTCCTAACCGCTTGCTGAATGCTTGCTTTTGATACTGGTTGTTTTTTTAAAATAATACGCTAAGTACTTGCATTATTATATCTGGGCTTAATGTTTCGCCTATATAACTGTTTGCAATATTTGCAATACTTGCGATATTGTATCTATGTTAATGTATAACAATATTAACCGCTTGCAAATTCCAGGCTTAATGTATCACATGTGTCTAAGCTTAATGCATCACATATATAGCTACTTGCAGTGTTTGCAATCCTTGTGATACCGTATCTATATCTGGTTTTTAATACTGTTAACCGCTTGCTAAATCCTAGGCTATACCTGTCAATTTGGCGTGGGGTACTTCGCCAAATATTGACAGTGTTGTATATATCTTTTTAAAGCTCCTTAAATCTGGCCGTTGGCCAGTTCTAGGCTTCTAATATCAAATGCTCATGCTACTGAATAAACTCCGTTTACAAGTAAATTTACTTAATATTGTGCACAACCACAATAGTTATATAAAATATAAAGACCTCTGGTCCTGCTGATTAAAAAATGCTAACTGGCATTCTACAGACAATTCCCTAACATGTTTCGCCACTAACGTGGCTTTTTCAAAGGGTCACCCTTTGAAAAAGCCACGTTAGTGGCGAAACATGTTAGGGAATTGTCTGTAGAATGTCAGTTAGCATTTTTTAATCAGCAGGACCAGAGGTCTTTATATTTTATATAACTATTGTGGTTGTGCACAATATTAAGTAAATTTACTTGTAAACGGAGTTTATTCAGTAGCATGAGCATTTGATATTAGAAGCCTAGAACTGGCCAACGGCCAGATTTAAGGAGCTTTAAAAAGATATATACAACACTGTCAATATTTGGCGAAGTACCCCACGCCAAATTGACAGGTATAGCCTAGGATTTAGCAAGCGGTTAACAGTATTAAAAACCAGATATAGATACGGTATCACAAGGATTGCAAACACTGCAAGTAGCTATATATGTGATGCATTAAGCTTAGACACATGTGATACATTAAGCCTGGAATTTGCAAGCGGTTAATATTGTTATACATTAACATAGATACAATATCGCAAGTATTGCAAATATTGCAAACAGTTATATAGGCGAAACATTAAGCCCAGATATAATAATGCAAGTACTTAGCGTATTATTTTAAAAAAACAACCAGTATCAAAAGCAAGCATTCAGCAAGCGGTTAGGAATACGAATATTTAAATACACAGAAAAAAACGCCAATATTCAGCAAACTCACACCACAATACCGCTAACAACTCCTAAGGCCTAAGAGGACAACATGCTTTAATTATTCAAGACCACTTAGTAATAGTTGATACATACTAAGCGCATAATTTTCATACCAGAACAGCTACTTTCTTGTAACATTAAAGCATACTCACAAGAATATTATAACTCTTACATCGTAAGATCCTAACGCTAAGATCCATTAGAGCTACTAAATTATTCAAATATGCTACTGTTATAACAAGTATAGTACACACTATCAACTTCAAAAATTCCAAGAAATTTAAAAAATACAATTTCTGTGTAATGACTCAAGCACAATGTTTGTGCATACTGAAGTATTGATAAATATACGATCTAAGATATCAAGCACAATGCTTGTGATTTAAGCACAATGCTTGTGCATACTTAAGTATTGATAAATACACATTCTAAGATATCACAGGGGTTAATACATTAACTTACCGACCAGAATTATTATACTATACACAGCAAGTACTTTCAGTATCTATATAGTTAGGAGGCTACTTAAAACAGCAGTATACATATATTTCCCACAATATCATACTGAAATAACAAGACAACTACTAGGAAATTAAGCAGTGTCTCACCAAGATACACAAGAAATGCAATTTTACAAGCATTAATTATAAATATTGGTGATAACATGGAATATTTACGCTAATACCTTTAATATCAAAATTTGATTTGAAAGTTGAGTCACAGATCACTCATATAACAACAGAGTAAATATCACAATACCACAGCCTTCTCAAATATAAGCTCAAAGTATAATAAATCACTATATAATCACTGGGATTAACCTGACCTCCAACTCAAGTAATTTCTGAAACACAACACAACCACGCAATGTACTCCGTGAATAACGGATAATAATCTATTAAGACCCAAACCTGTGTTTTTAATAAAGTTTGTATGTCAATTGTGTTTGTTGCCGTATATTTTTAAAAGATTACCAATAAAGGTTATATTTTAATAAACATCCCCACGCACACTCTCCTCCAAGGAGACACAGTTCTTGTCCAATTTTTGTCACTATCAATTAGGGAATGAGTGCTATATAGGTGTACACTCCATCAATCCAAGGATTGATAATTTTCGTTTGACAAAACAAGTACACAGCACCTCAGCCACATTTTTTTAGGTAACACTACCAATCTGGTTGGATATTTTTACCATATTAACAGAACCAGAAATCACTAGGCTACCCTAAGTTGTAAATTTAAGCAGTGCCATTAGTATCCCCCCTCTTTTTCCTTTGTTGACTCCTCATTATGTTGGTCCTTTTCGAATACTCCGACGGGTCAATCCTGTGGCCTACGCTCTTGACCTTCCTTCTGCAATGCGCATCTCCAATGTTTTTCATGTCTCCCTCTTGAAACCATTGGTTTGTAATCGGTTTACCAATGTGTTGCCTCGTCCCCAGCCTATCATAGTTGACAACGATGAGGATTATGAGGTCAGCAACATTATTTACTCTCCTATGTCCAGGGGTTGTGTACAGTATTTGGTTCACTTGAGGGGCTACGGTACGGAGGAGCGTTCTTGGGTTCCCTCCTCTGATGTTCATGCTCCTGCCTTCCTCCGTGCCTTCCATGCCCGTTTCCCCAATAAGCATTTTGTCCTCCTGTGGGGGAGGGGTCGTTGAGGGGAGGGTACTGTCAGGGTTTTTTCTCTGTTTTGTTTGTCATGTGCTGCTGGCAGCCATTTTACTCACATATCTTGCTGACTATGGTGCATTGTGGGGGATGCTGCTCATTTCCTGCACTTCCTTTTATGGCCAGACTGGTGTGCATCATCTGTGTGAGACAGGATGCAGTCTCAGAATTGTGATGTCATCACTTATTATTTAAAGGGCCTCTGTTCAGTATGCTTTGCCTTTGCATTGTCTCAGATCTGTTTGTGAGAGTTACTGTGCATTACCTGGCTGTCTGACGTCCTTCCTGGTTCCTGATCCCTGGCTTGTTCCTGAATCTGCTGTTTTCCTTGTTCCTGATTCTGGTTCGTCTGACTATTTGCTTTGGCTCCTGACTCCGCTCGTCTGACTACCAGCTCTGGTTTTGACTCCTGGCTGGTTATTTGACTTGTGGACTTTTTATAATTTTTTTGTTATTAATAAAGGTGTGATTATTTTTGCACTTCTCGTCTCAGTCTGATTCCTGGTACCCTGACAACGTCTGCAGTAAGAGGAAACCTTGCGTCCACTGAAGAAAGACGTTAACCTCTTAGTGAGTGTGGATCCATGCTGACGCCTGCACTTAGTGCTATGCACACAGGCAGTGGATAATTAGCAGAATCAAAAGAAAAGATTAATAACTCGGGTTATAAAAATCCTGTAGAGTGTAGCCAAAGTGTTATGGGAGGTAGATAGTCACAACATTCAACGCTTTTCACTCTATCAGAGAGCTTTATCAAGATAAGTGTGATCATATCTCCTTCTTCCTTTTAAAGGGGTAACATGATCCTTATTGGTTCAACCTTAATTAGCCTTGGTTAAGGTGGAATTCTTGGTTTGTTGTATACATCTTTTAAGCTTTGCTATTCAAGCACAGATGACACTGCATAATTAAGGTGAAGGATCTAAATAGATAGCGTACTTTGTATATAAAATTATACTTACAATTGATATACTATGAAGATAGATTTCTCTTATAATATTAAGCCAAACAATATAAAAATGATATAAAAACAACAATAATTTATGTACCAGTAACTCACTGATTAATTAACATAATTTAATTAACATTTTTTTCACATAGACCTTTTCCTTCACCTAGTAGTAGCAGCAGGTCCCTTTTTCACCCTTATAATGGACAATATTTTTGACTTTAGAGAAAAAATCTTTTTAGATATGAGAGATGACAACACTTCTTCCACTAGTCTCACTACACAAGATAAGACCTCTGACTTAATGCAAAATTTAGAACACACTCTAATTAAAGAGTTAAAACAAAAAATGGAACTAGTGTTCCTAAATAAATATACAACTAAAGGGATCATTCCAAGAGGTCTCCAATTAAATAAAAACTGCACCTTTCCACTCAGTGACACTTTACAATTAGAATGGACAGACACGCTTAAAAAAGCATCTAACACTCTCATTGACGTTCTAAAATGGTCACGTAAAGAAACATTGGTTAATATTGAAAAAACATTTTAGAGATAAAAGAGAAACTAAAAGATAGAAAAAATGAAAATGAATATAAACAGAGACAAAAAGTGATAATCAATAAACTCGATAACTTAAATAAAGATCTTTTAAGATCCAAATGGGACAAAATGGAGAGGCACATAAAAGACAATACCTCACAGAAAGATGAGGAACGTAGTAATGAAGCTCCCATGGATACACATAATAGTGAACAAACAAATGGCTATACACACAAAAACAAGACAAGAAGGGGGCATAATCATAATCATTTTAACTCCTATGAACATAATAGAAATTATAACTCATATAATGAGAATTACAATCCCCATGAACACAATAGGGCCTATAATCGTAACCAGAATACAAATTTTGAAAGGACAAAGTACCCTAAGTACTCTAATAGCGAACATTTTAATTCTGAATTTCGTTTTAACACATTTAGAAATAATTCTCATAGAGGACATCACAACAGGTATAATGATTGGGAATATCCCAGAAGAACAAATAGATGGGACAGTTATAGACAGGAGGAACAATGGAAGACTCCGGTTTATAATCGTTTTGAGACCCTAAGAGACCCTAAAACATTAGGAGGTAGACTAATTAATGATGGACCGTTTTTTTTTAGAAAAGAGCCCTCTAAAGGAGGGCACCTCAGAAGATTTGATTCGACAAGAAAACTAATCCAATCCCAGAAGAAAAAGAAGTTTACAGGTAAGAGGGGAAGGGGAATATCTAAACGAAGCCAAAAGGTGAAGGTAAACCCAACACATCAAGGAAGTTTTAATTTAAGTAGTATCCCCTTGAAAAAAGAAGAGGAGAGAGTCCTTAGTCTAGGCCTATCTTATGCACCAACAGTAAGATTAAACAAATGTAATACTCATATTCACATTAAAAAATTTGTAAGAAATCTAACCTTAAAAAGATTCTTTCTGAAAAATCCCGTTGAAAGACAATTAAATGTAAAATTTCCAATACTTGACGGAATACAATATACAGATTTTAAACTTAAATCCAAATTTAACCCAATCCATGCCAATGGTAACTACTTGGAAACATTTGCGAAATCAGTATTGAAAGACATTCAGAAATGCAATCCCCCCTAAACTTAAAAATTCAATATGAGCAATAAAGATAAGACAATCATTATTGATCTCCAGAAGAACACAGAGATAACTATAAAACCCGCGGATAAGGGTGGGGGAATTGTCCTGATGGACACCAAAAATTATCTAACTGAGGGATATAGGCTATTAAATGGCACCAAGACATATAAGAAATTAGAGTCTGATCCAACTGAGAAATTTACTAAAACTTTGAATAATATTTTGATAGATGGTAAAAAATTAGGGATACTAAATGAAAAAGAATTTCTATTTTTAACACCTAAATTTCCAAGAATCCCAATTTTTTATTTCCTTCCAAAAATCCACAAATGTTTGGTAAATCCCCCGAGAAGGCCAATCATTTCTGGTATTGATTCTCTCTCAGCTAATCTATCAAAATATGTAAACAGTTATCTACAGAATCATGTCCAAAGCTAATACTCTTATCTAAGGGATTCCACACAAGTACTGAATATCCTTATCACATTAAAATGGGAAGATGATATGATCCTGGTGACATGTGACGTGACGTCACTGTACACAGTGATCAATCATTCTAAGGGTATTCAGGCTGTGGACCAGTTCTTGAAAACCGACATAAATATGATAGAGAAACACAGACATTTTATTCTTAAAAGCATAAGATATATATTAGAAAATAACTATTTTTCCTTTGATGATAAGTTCTTTCTTCAAACTGAAGTAACTGCTATGGGTACAAGGTTTGCATCTAGCTATGCCAATTTATTCATGGGAGCCTGGGAAACTGATTTCTTCTGCAATGGCAGCTATGGTGCAAACCTTGTACTCTATAAGAGGTATATAGACGATTTACTATTAGTCTGGAAGGGCCCAGAACATGACCTGATTTTGATGTTTGAGGAAATGAATAAAAACAACTGTGGCCAACTTTCACCTACAACCACAGTAGGACTTCTGCAATATTTCTAGATTTAGAAAAAAAAATTCTCGAGGTTGGTAGACTTTGAACAACAGGCTGAAATTTTGGCAGATAGATTCAACTCCAGAGGCTACAAAATTGAGAATACCAATAAAGCAATAGAAAGAGCAAAAAAATACCAGTAGAGAGTCCCTGTTGGGTTATAAAGAAAGAACAAAAGTAAGCAGTGACATCATAAAAGAACCATTTATAACTGACTTCCATGCTGATCACAATTTAATAAGGAGGATTGTCAAAAAATATTGGCACCTACTAAAAGAAGATGCCATCTTAGGAAACAAAATTTCTAACAATCCTAGTGTTGTCTTCAAAAGAGCAGCAAATCTTAAATCTATCTTGTCCCCTAGTGAACTGAAGAAACCTCTTAAAAGAACTATGATACAGAAAGATCTAAAAGGAAACAAACTGATGTTTTTTTCCCCTGCTATACATGTAAAGCCTGTAGTCACAGTAATAAAATAAAAAGTATACCGATTAGCTATTTAGAAAAACCCTTTTTAATAAAGGATGTGATAAGATGTACACAAAAAAAATGTAATATATATTCTAAAATGCACGTGTAACCTTTTTTACATTGGAGAAACAAAGAGAGCCGTCAGAGATAGGATTAGGGAACACATTTGCAATATCGAGAACGGAGTTGAAGACACTCATTTATATAAACATTTTTAAAAAGTTCATAAATGTAATGTCAAGGATATATTTTATTGGGGAATTCAGAAGGTAAAAAAACATTGGAGGGGTGGGAACATAGAAAATAAATTGCTCATAAAGGAGGCTGAACTAATTTATAAGTTTAATACCCTGTTCCCAAAAGGACTAAATTCAGAGTTAGACCTATTCCCCTTCCTTTTTCAATAAACTGTACTAGTTATTTCGAGTCTTGATCGAAGTCTAATCTTATTCTATAGTTTCCAATAGAAGCTATGTCAGTTTCCTCACCCTGTTTTTGCTATCACATTTATTTATCTTTGCACATCACTAAAACCTGGGGAGCCAATTAGGAACGCCATATTCACACAGCCATCAATTGCTGGCCATGTAATTCTCATGACCGACTGTGCTTAAGCTTAACTACGTGTTTAATCCCTTTGTAGAGGTTAACAAATAGGTCATCTGAATTTTTAGAGAAAAATGCCATATTGCAGCTTGGGTGTTTTCCAATCAATAAGGAAAGCTGCTAAGACGTTGCTTATTACTGACATTTTAGCTATGTAGGTGATTTGGAGAGTAAGGGATGACATGCAGGCAATGTAATACAACAACATATATCACATTGCACACACACTCGCCCCCTATTTCAAAAGCACCCTTTCTAGCTGTTTGCAATAAGCAGAAGCTGAGTTGGTAGCCTCATAGGAGAAAATGAAAGCTGTTTCTCTCTGACTGTGAGTCATTCTTCCCCTTTGGTTATTATGTACCAGAGAATATTCAATTCTGCAACCGTCCTGTACAAATATGGAGACAGTTTTTTGTACAGCAACACTTTGGAGGCCATCTTGGAAACCCTGCCACCATATTGTAAAGGAAAACAAGTACATATTGCTTAAACTGTGAGCACTGATTTTAAGGGAGGCACAGAGTGGCCATGTATGATGCCGGTGGAACCCCGACCTTACCAGGTCCCTACGTATTGACACCACTGCTGATTGCAGGGTTAAATGGGCCCTGTATTAGTGTGGACCCAGTCTTAAAACATTCCACATGTTTATGATTTGAGTTTTACCTTTTTTTCCAAAAAAATAGTGGTGAGGGAAGGAGAGTAAAGGGAATGAGGATGAGGAGGAAGAAGGGGTGATGTGACAATAGAGGGAGTAAGTATGAGAGAGACAGAGAGAAAGGGATTGAGAGGACAGAGGGAGTAAGATGGCGAGAGAAAGAGAAATGAAGAGTTAGGGGGGACACAATGATTCAGTGGGGGAGAGAGGACAGCAAAGTAAAAGACAATGATGGGGGAATCAGGGAGACAGCAGGGGAGGGATAGTGACAGGGGGGTTGAGAGTGTTAGTCAGAGAGGGACATTAGCTGTGAGAGAGCCATGAATATACATTATATAGGGCTCCATTTATCACCCATGAGTGGACAGGTGCATACATATTCGTACCTGCCTGCCCGACTTCTCCCCGGTCGGGCAGCAATACACTTCCCGCATTCACCATTGCACACAAGTGCTCCTGTACGCTAACGCGCAACCCCGCCCATGCACAGCAAATGACGTATGGACAGGAGCTGTCAATCTCCACGGTCAGACGAGACCAGGGAGGTTAAAATGCTCTAAGAGGTGGAAAACAGGGCAGGGAAGCAGCGGCCTTATGATCACTGCTTGATAAGTCCTGACTGCAGATTCGCTTGTACGAACCTGCAGTCAAAGCGGGAGAAGGGCTTGATAAATTGAGCCCATAGTGGCAGCAACATAAAAAGCAGGAGAGGCACACAGACAAGGCCAGACACAGAAAAAGTGTAAGATCTGAAAGGGAAAGTAAAAGGCAGAGGAAAAGTGGGAGTGGGTGAGATGAGAGTAAGAGGAGAGAAAGAATGTGTTAGAGCAGATGAAAAAAAGGAAGATGGGAGAATGAGCAGTAAAACAAATTACACCAAAAAGGAAGATCTAGAACACAAAGAATGCTTAAAAATATATTGTGAAACAAAACAAATAAAGAATCAGATAGATGAGGATTTCAAGCAAGAGCCCTGACAAATATTGAGGCGCAAGGCATACTATCCAGGATAATGTATGTAGTGTTAGAGCAACACATAGAACAGATGCGTGTACCAAGAATAGCTTTTATGACTTTCTCTACTGTTAAAAAATGTCCATTGAAACAAAACAGAATAGAAGGCTGGAAGAAGCTTTATCAAAAGCAGGATATGGTATCCCAAAGGGGCATTAATGTGGATGATCCAAGTACCATAAAATAAAATGAATAAATAAAAAAAATGAATACACTGATTTGACTGTTATTTAAAATTTAGAAAATTGTATTATTCCACTATAGCTTGAATATAACTGTGTTTAACCCCTGCAATCACCAACTAGAACCCATTCCTGAGCATACTTAGGTATACTTTTGTGTTACATATGTGAAAAGTATGTAACTAAAACATACTCTGATCAACTAATATTGCATGCAACGCAATATAGCAGACCTCACACAAAATAATATCACAATTATTTTAAAAGGACAGTAAACACCTTTACATTTTACATTTTTATATAAAATGTTAAGTTATGCATAATGAATTTTGCAATATATTTTCATAATTTATGTTGCCCCTTTTTCATGTAATTTAGCTCTGAAAATTGAGCAATTTCTAATTCTTATTCACAGAACATGAAAAGTACCTGCTGATTTAACTTAACTCTAAGGGGTTAATTTATGATAGTGCGGACAGACATGATACGTTGTAGCGTATCATGTCTGCCGCACATCGATAAATGCTGACAGCATACGCTGTCGGCAGTTATCATTGCACCAGCAGTTCTTGTGAACTGCTGGTGCAATGCTGCGCCCTGCAGATTCGCGGTCAATCGGCCGCTAGCAGGGGGTATCAATCAACCCGATCGTATTCGATCGGGTTGATTTCTGTTCGCCGCCTCAGAGCAGGCTGACAGGTTATGGAGCAGCGGTCTTTAGACCACTGTTTCATAATTTCTGTTTCCGGCGAGCCTAAAGGCTCACCGGAAACACGGGGCATCAAGCTCCGTACGGAGCTTGATCAATTGACCCCTAACTCTGCTAAATATCTTTTACTAATTGGCTTTAACTGATAACAACTGCAAAGCACAGTACTTTATACTAACTTTATGACTGTGGCTAACCTTGTTGTCTGTTGACTAAAGCCCAGATTGGCTCCTCCTCCAAATGGTGGGTGGAGTTTGGCTATTGAAACACATTTGCAGTTAAAAAGGATGTTAATTTGTTTTAAAAACGATAAGACTTGGCTGATATGTGTTTCTATAGCAACACAACAGAAATGTCTTGAAATTACAAGGGGCCAGATTACG
Organism: Bombina bombina; assembly: GCF_027579735.1. Classification (NCBI taxonomy): domain Eukaryota; kingdom Metazoa; phylum Chordata; class Amphibia; order Anura; family Bombinatoridae; genus Bombina; species Bombina bombina. The sequence continues at coordinate 1,136,174,733 of NC_069500.1, forward strand.
TTTGGTTTACCGCTGGTACACTTGAACACAATCGCAATTTACGCTAGAATGATCACTGTGATTTCAGAGCTCTGGTTAACTGTTTTGCGAAACATAAAAGTTGCACAAAACACATACAAAATACACTCATAATAATACCATCTAATAAAAATTATTAAAAAAAAATATTGCACACAAAAGTTATAAAGGCTCAAAAATTTGAGATCTCAGGTGTTAGAAAAAAAGGCAGGCACAGGGCTTTAACATTGAGATACATATATATACATGTCTAAATATGTATATGTATGTGTATATATACAGGGAGTGCAGAATTATTAGGCAAGTTGTATTTTTGAGGATTAATTTTATTATTGAACAACAATCGTTCTCAATGAACCCAAAAAACTCATTAATATCAAAGCTGAATAGTTTTGGAAGTAGTTTTTAGTTTGTTTTTAGTTATAGCTATTTTAGGGGGATATCTGTGTGTGCAGGTGACTATTACTGTGCATAATTATTAGGCAACTTAACAAAAAACAAATATATACCCATTTCAATTATTTATTTTTACCAGTGAAACCAATATAACATCTCAACATTCACAAATATACATTTCTGACATTCAAAAACAAAACAAAAACAAATCAGTGACCAATATAGCCACCTTTCTTTGCAAGGACACTCAAAAACCTGCCATCCATGGATTCTGTCAGTGTTTTGATCTGTTCACCATCAACATTGCGTGCAGCAACAACCACAGCCTCCCAGATACTGTTCAGAGAGGTGTACTGTTTTCCCTCCTTGTAAATCTCACATTTGATGATGGACCACAGGTTCTCAATGGGGTTCAGATCAGGTGAACAAGGAGGCCATGTCATTAGATTTTCTTCTTTTATACCCTTTCTTGCCAGCCACGCTGTGGAGTACTTGGACGCGTGTGATGGAGCATTGTCCTGCATGAAAATCATGTTTTTCTTGAAGGATGCAGACTTCTTCCTGTACCACTGCTTGAAGAAGGTGTCTTCCAGAAACTGGCAGTAGGACTGGGAGTTGAGCTTGACTCCATCCTCAACCCGAAAAGCCCCCACAAGCTCATCTTTGATGATACCAGCCCAAACCAGTACTCCACCTCCACCTTGCTGGCGTCTGAGTCGGACTGGAGCTCTCTGCCCTTTACCAATCCAGCCACGGGCCCATCCATCTGGCCCATCAAGACTCACTCTCATTTCATCAGTCCATAAAACCTTAGAAAAATCAGTCTTGAGATATTTCTTGGCCCAGTCTTGACGTTTCAGCTTGTGTGTCTTGTTCAGTGGTGGTCGTCTTTCAGCCTTTCTTACCTTGGCCATGTCTCTGAGTATTGCACACCTTGTGCTTTTGGGCACTCCAGTGATGTTGCAGCTCTGAAATATTGCCAAACTGGTGGCAAGTGGCATCTTGGCAGCTGCATGCTTGACTTTTCTCAGTTCATGGGCAGTTATTTTGCGCCTTGGTTTTTCCACACGCTTCTTGCGACCCTGTTGACTATTTTGAATGAAACGCTTGATTGTTCGATGATCACGCTTCAGAAGCTTTGCAATTTTAAGAGTGCTGCATCCCTCTGCAAGATATCTCACTATTTTTGACTTTTCTGAGCCTGTCAAGTCCTTCTTTTGACCCATTTTGCCAAAGGAAAGGAAGTTGCCTAATAATTATGCATACCTGATATAGGGTGTTGATGTCATTAGACCACACCCCTTCTCATTACAGAGATGCACATCACCTAATATGCTTAATTGGTAGTAGGCTTTCGAGCCTATACAGCTTGGAGTAAGACAACATGCATAAAGAGGATGATGTGGTCAAAATACTCATTTGCCTAATAATTCTGCACTCCCTGTATATATATATATATATATATATATATATATGTGTGTGTGTGTGCACATATATGTTTATGTATTTATATAAGAATATGTACAGTATATATATATATATATATATATATATATATATATATATATGTTTGTTTATATCTGTATTTACAGTGCATCTGAGCCCTTTGCAGTTAAGTAGATAAAACATTTTAAAGCATATTTATGCTATATTCATTTTAATAAAGGTTTTTACTATGTATTTACTGTAAATATTTCACATTCCAATGTTCTGCACATGACAGAATATGTTCATTGTATTTCTAAATAGATATTCCTATATATATAAATATATATATATATATATATATATATATATATATATATATATATATATCTGTATATATCTATACCAATATCTAATCATGTACAGTGGGTATTGAAAACAATCACCACCCTTGAAAATAATCACATTTTGTTGCTTTGCAGCCTGAAATAAAGACAGACACAGTTTTTGTTTATCCTGTTGTAATTACTCAGTGCAACTTATATCCAAGTGAAAAATACAACACCAACATGTCAGTCAAAAATAAAGACAATTCAAATTCAGAATCAATGAGATGTAAAAAGGATCACCCCCCTCCTAAAATTACTTCTAAACTCAATCAGGTGCAGCTAATCACCTTCTCAACAGCACACACAAAACCATTTGACCTACAACTGTGATCAGCTGTGGGCATATTGATTAACTCAGCATGAAAAGAGCTTTCCTGGAGCATCTCAGTCCCTGGTAGTGCAAATGAAGCAAACAATCAGGAGATGGATACAAGAAAATATCAAAGGCTTTATCAATGCCTAGAAGTACAGTGAAGTCTATTATTAAGAAGTGGAAGGTATTTGGTACAACACAGACCCTTTCTGGATCAGGACATCGCTCCAAACTGGATGAAAGAGCCAGCAGGAAACTGGTCAGAGAGGCTACCAAGAGGCCCACAGCAACTCTGAAGCAGTTGCAGGAATTTATGACAAAGAGTGGTCACTGTGTGCATGTGATAACAATATCATAAATTCTCCACAAATGTTGCTTGTATGGGAGGGTTACAAGAAAAAATACACTTTTCAAGAAAGGCCACATGCAGTCATGACTGAGCTTTGCCATAACACACCTAGGAGATTCTGAGGTCACATGGCAAAAGGTGTTATGGTCAGATGAGCCTAACATTTAATTAAATTGCCTTAAAGTGAATGTAAATTTTTTATGTTATGAAAGTATAATTATATAGGTAATCAGTATACTAAACAAACCGCCACTTTCATTTTCTCATAAAATGTATAATAATTTTTTTAAATACATTTCTAAATATCGATCGTTGTATATACCTGCTCCTCCCACTCTCAACTTCCTTATTCTTTTTAATCCTACGGATACAGCGGTCCCACCCTCTGTTTACATAGTGGCAATGCGCGCTCCCATGTATGCTAAACACTGCGCATGCGTCAAACCACGATGCTGCTGTCTGTCAACATAGTATTCAGTGAATGAATACATTCACTGAATACTATCGTTGGGTAAAGAAGCAAAGCATCTGATCGTCATTCCCGTAAACCTCTAAAATATTTATAGAATGAATGAAGTCAGAGAAGTTTGCTATTGCGCATGCGCAAAATGTGAATGAGCTTCAGATAATAACGTCGGAAGAGCTGTCTAACGCAAGCGCAATGAGGAAGTGTGACGAAAGCAAAAGGGGTTTGGTCCCCCCGTGGTTAATCCAATGATTGGTTCTAAGGATCGTAACTACAATAACAATACATTATAGAAAATGCCAGGCGGACGATTATAATGACGGATGCAACGGTATAAACAAAAAAAACACGGTAATTACAATCTTTAAAAAAAAATCATGAATTAAACTCATGTTATTTAAACGTAATTGTTAAGGGGAAGTTTAGAGAGAGCAATGAGTTTACATTCACTTTAGCAAAAGGGGGTTCAACAAAATACTGACACAAGGGGTGATCCGTGTTCCAACTCTTGTTGGAATTGTTTTTGCCTGACATGTTGGTGTTATATCTTTCACTTGCATGTTATAAGTTGCACTGAATAATTACAAGTGGATAAACAAAAACTGTGTCTGTCTTTATTTGGGGCTGCAAAGAAACAAAATATGATTATTTTCAAGGGGGAGATTCTTTTCAATACCCACTGTGTATGTATGTATATATATATATATATACAAAAAAAAATCAGATATATGTAGACATATGTATTTATGAATAAATAGAACATTTTCTGTTATGTGAAGAACATTGGAATGGGAAATATTCATATTATCATGTCGGGTTAGCGCAAATAAGAATTTTGCAATCGGGTTTGCTTGAGAGTGAGGTGCTAGGGTTTTTTCCAATTTTTTCTCCATTTACTTCTACAGGGGGATACGTGAATGTGGACACCATGGGGCCTATCTATCAAGCTCCGGATAGAGCTTGAGGCCCCGTGTTTCTGGCGAGCTTGCAGACTCGCCAGAAACACCAATTATGAAGCAGCAGTCTAAAGACTGCTGCTCCATAACCTGTCCGCCTGCTCTGAGCAGGCGGACAGACATCGCCGCAATTCAACCCGATCAAGTACGATCGGGTTGATTGACACCCCCCTGCTGGCGGCCGATTGGCATTTCTGCAGGGGGCGGCGTTGCACCAGCAACTCACAAGAGCTGCTGGTACAATGCTGAATACGGAGAGCGTATTGCTCTCCGTATTCAGCGAGGTCTGGTGGACCTGATCCGCACTGTCGGATCAGGTCCGCCAGACTTTGATAAATAGAGGCCTATATTCTAACTTTGGCTTTTTGTGCATTAGAGCAAAAACAGTAAAAATTAATATGAGCACAACCCGACGAGTGCTATAACCTTACTTCTAGCTTAATTAACGTTAATGCGGATGCGTTAATTTGCGCTTCCACATAAATATATATATTCATATACATACAGGGAGTGCAGAATTATTAGGCAAATGAGTATTTTGACCACATCATCCTCTTTATGCATGTTGTCTTACTCCAAGCTGTATAGGCTCGAAAGCCTACTACCAATTAAGCATATTAGGTGATGTGCATCTCTGTAATGAGAAGGGGTGTGGTCTAATGACATCAACACCCTATATCAGGTGTGCATAATTATTAGGCAACTTCCTTTCCTTTGGCAAAATGGGTCAAAAGAAGGACTTGACAGGCTCAGAAAAGTCAAAAATAGTGAGATATCTTGCAGAGGGATGCAGCACTCTTAAAATTGCAAAGCTTCTGAAGCGTGATCATCGAAAAATCAAGCGTTTCATTCAAAATAGTCAACAGGGTCGCAAGAAGCGTGTGGAAAAACCAAGGCGCAAAATAACTGCCCATGAAATGAGAAAAGTCAAGCGTGCAGCTGCCAAGATGCCACTTGCCACCAGTTTGGCCATATTTCAGAGATGCAACATCACTGGAGTGCCCAAAAGCACAAGGTGTGCAATACTCAGAGACATGGCCAAGGTAAGAAAGGCTGAAAGACGACCACCACTGAACAAGACACACAAGCTGAAACGTCAAGACTGGGCCAAGAAATATCTCAAGACTGATTTTTCTAAGGTTTTATGGACTGATGAAATGAGTGTGAGTCTTGATGGGCCAGATGGATGGGCCCGTGGCTGGATTGGTAAAGGGCAGAGAGCTCCAGTCCAACTCAGACGCCAGCAAGGTGGAGGTGGAGTACTGGTTTGGGCTGGTGTCATCAAAGATGAGCTTGTGGGGCCTTTTCGGGTTGAGGATGGAGTCACGCTCAACTCCCAGTCCTACTGCCAGTTTCTGGAAGACAACTTCTTCAAGCAGTGGTACAGGAAGAAGTCTGCATCCTTCAAGAAAAACATGATTTTCATGCAGGACAATGCTCCATCACACGCGTCCAAGTACTCCACAGCATGGCTGGCAAGAAAGGGTATAAAAGAAGAAAATCTAATGACATGGCCTCCTTGTTCACCTGATCTGAACCCCATTGAGAACCTGTGGTCCATCATCAAATGTGAGATTTACAAGGAGGGAAAACAGTACACCTCTCTGAACAGTGTCTGGGAGGCTGTGGTTGCTGCTGCACGCAATGTTGATGGTGAACAGATCAAAACACTGACAGAATCCATGGATGGCAGGCTTTTGAGTGTCCTTGCAAAGAAAGGTGGCTATATTGGTCACTGATTTGTTTTTGTTTTGTTTTTGAATGTCAGAAATGTATATTTGTGAATGTTGAGATGTTATATTGGTTTCACTGGTAAAAATAAATAATTGAAATGGGTATATATTTGTTTTTTGTTAAGTTGCCTAATAATTATGCACAGTAATAGTCACCTGCACACACAGATATCCCCCTAAAATAGCTATAACTAAAAACAAACTAAAAACTACTTCCAAAACTATTCAGCTTTGATATTAATGAGTTTTTTGGGTTCATTGAGAACATGGTTGTTGTTCAATAATAAAATTAATCCTCAAAAATACAACTTGCCTAATAATTCTGCACTCCCTGTATATATTTACTTAGAACACACAGTTCCCATAGAACGCAATGTAAAGGCACTTTTCAGTGCCATTTTTTCTAACACCCCACTCCCACCAACTTTAGAACTCAAAAACTGCCTATAATGCCCTCTATTTTGAGGGCATTTGGGGTACTTTTATTAAATTAACCAGAGATCGGATCTCTGGTAAATTTTCTGAGCTCTAATTGCTACCACGAGCTTGAAGTAGCAATAACCAGCCACTTGTAATGGCTGGTTAATTATAGCTCGTCCGTGAACAGGCAAATTTGCAATAATTTAGTGTTCCACTTCTCATCTAGCCTGTAGTTTTGCATTATACAATAACATACAAATAAATAACATTGTATCTACATGTATCCTCACAGCTCCTATAGGTTTAAGTGGAAGGTTGTGATTTTTTTTGTCTTTATTAGCAAGGTAGATCACAGACATGACACATAGCAGTTAATCTCGATGATTCTAGATAAAATTTACTGTAGAAAGACTTTTATCTTATTCAATCTATTCTGGATAAAAGACAAGCTCCTCTATTGGTACAAATATATACAGGGGAAACACTGACACATATCAAGACATATAGAACTAATAGCCATTAGCCAATAATAATAATGGACACAAATATAGATCCTACATAAGGAGAACAAATATTCTGATTCTGATTCTGCCTTTGACAAAGCTTTTCACAAGCAAAACATGTTAGGGGAGTGTGTGGGGGATTCATGGGGTCCTCCGTTTTAATCTTTGTTGGAAGTAAAGCTTACAATATCTACCATTTTAGCTTCTAGCAAACTAGAGCGAGCGCATTTATGCTCAGGATACACACTCCTAACTATGGGCAAGATTACAAGTTGCGTGGCAAATCAGTTGCGAAAAACTCAGTGCGCAATACAGCTTTTTTGCATTTGGGTTGCGCATCTATTACAAGTTGCAAAATAACTTATTTTGGGCACACGTAAAGTCGCGTAATTCAAACAGCCAAATCGCGTGCACGTTCACGTATTCCCCATAGAAGTCAATGGAGAAGACAAATAGAAGAAGAAAAAAAACACAAAAACCCTAATCTGTTGCGCAAAGCCCATGACGTATTCTCCTCAAAAAGTGTACTGAAAATTAGAATATTTCATATTCCGAAAATGTTATCGTAACGGAATATGTTCTATTTATTTATAAATAAACATTTCTCTATATATGTGATCATTTTTGGACTGGTATATCTATTTATAGTGAGATATGTATATGAATATATATATATATATATATATATATATACAGTATATATATATATATATATATATGTATATATGTCTAGATATCTCGAGATCTATATGCGAATATCTCATTGAAAATCCCTCTGAGATATTGTTTAATGTGAATAAGATTGTAATGTAAAATATTTTCATTATCTCCATAGTTAAACATATCTGTATACATATAAAGGCATGTTTCTCTATGTATGTGTATGTATGTCAATGTAAAATCCCTTCATCTGCTTTTGTTTTCTAACACCCAACATCGCATATCTTTGATTCCTTATAACTTTTGTGTGCAATATTTTTTTAAAATAATTTTTATTAGACAGTGTTAATATGAGTGCAACTGTACTTTGTAATGTATTTTTAAAAGGCTTTGTGAAACTTTTATGTTGCGCAAAACCATTAACTACAGCTCTTCAAGCGCAGAAAGGATTGTTGCGTAAAAGGCGAATGCGTGTGCGCAATTGCTATTTTTAAGACTTTTAATACCTTCGCAATGGAAATTTATTGCCAAAAGACCATATCGCACATGGACAGATCATAACACGTGACTTGTAATCTTGCACTATGTTTGCTTAGACGCTAACGCCAGCAACTAATAGGTAAACACTAAAATATTATACAGCCACTATTCAATGGCTCATTTTGAGGCAATCACAGTTTTATTCTCAATGGTGGGATGCTCTGATTTAATAGTGTATATATAACCAATTGATACAATCTCGTTTGACACAATGTTGTTAACCTTAGATAATGATACAATGCTTATCTAATCGCCATTTTGGCATCTACACAACATATTTGGTTACTCAGCCTTAAAGGGACACTGAACCCAATTTTTTTCTTTTGTGATTCAGATAGAGCATGCAATTTTAAGCAACTTTCTAATTTACTCCTATTATCTAAATTTAAAAAATAAGGCATCTCAGCTAAGGAGCCAGCCGGAACCCTGGGCAGCACTTGTTTATTGCTCTGTGAATTTATCCACCAATCAGCAAGAACAACCCAGGTTGTTCACCAAAAATGGTCCGGCATCTAAACTTACATTCTTGCTTTTCAAATAAAGATACCAAGAGAATGAAGAAAATTTGATAATAGGACTAAATTAGAAAGTTCCTTAACATTGCATGCTCTATCTGAATGACTAAAAAAAAATTTGGGTTCAGTGTCCCTTTAATACATGGTGATGTAGCAAACCGCTAGTGTGACTTTACAATAGCATGACATTGCTGTAAATAAATATTTTGAATGTTAAGATTAAGAACAGAAAGTGATATTTTCTAAAGATTTGAGTCCTGATTAATCAACACTGATGACTAGACTGTCAGTTAGACTGTATTACATAATCTTAATAATGTACCAGTAATAAAATGATGTTGATAAACGTTACAGCTCAGTAAATGATCATATTGATACACTCAAATAGTGACAGATATTTTCATCCTAATGAGCATAATGATGATATCATAATATCTTCTCGAATCACGAACTGTAGAAGTTAGAATCTTCTAATTTCAAAGTATAAGAGCCAGATTCTGAGATATCAGATTTACATTTATATTCTAACATAAATGTTTTTTTATAGTTAACTTTTCTGAATAACAAACTGCAGAAGTTACACTCGTTTGAATTACTAAGTGCAGAAGCTATATTCTGAGAAATAGCATTTGCAACTGTGCTTTTGTACTTGAGCTCTATAGAATATTATTATCTTGTATTATAAATTGCAGAAGAAATACCCATCTGAACCTCTGATTGTAGCAGCTATTTTCTGAGCAATAATGGGCCCCATCCGATATGCAGTGTCGCCCGCAAAAGCCGGCGACGCCGTTTCTTGCGTGGGTTTGGTATCCTATATACAGCACCTCATAAAAATGTGGCACGTATATTTCACCCGGCGGATGTAGTTTTTTCCCCCATAGACTAACATATAAAACACGTGCAATTTGGTATCCAATATCCAGCACAAGGCCTTACGTGGCGAAAATGGAGAAAACTTACTCCATTTTCACCTCGCCATAAAAAGCAGCCGTAGCAGGCCTTGCGCTGAGTATGGGAGCACCGTAACTCCCTAAAATGCCTACAAAAAAAAAACTAACACCTAACGCATGTGCAATGTCTATCTACCTGTCAACCGCAATCCCCCACTGCAATACCTAATAAACGGCTAGATTTGGAGTTTTGTCGGTAACGACCCGAAAAACTAACGCCGGCTTTTTTCTGGCCGCACCATAAAAATAACTCTGGTATTGAGAGTCCACAGAATGGCTGCGTTAGGCTCCAAAAAAGGAGCGTAGAGCATTTTTAACGCAGCTTCAACTCTCGATACCAGAGTTGCTTACGCAAGCGGCCAGCCTCAAAAACGTGCTCGTGCACGATTCCCCCATAGGAAACAATGGAGCTGTTTGAGCTGAAAAAAACCCAAACACCTGCAAAAAAGCCGCATTCAGCTCCTAACGCAGCCACATTGTTTGTTATGCGGTAACCCTTCCTACGTCTGCACTTAACACTCTAACAGGTACCCCGAGTCTAAACACCCCTAACCTTACACTTATTAACCCCTAATCTGCCGCCCCCGCTATCGCTGACCCCTGCATATTATTATTAACCCCTAATCTGCCGCTCCGTAAACCGCTGCTACTTACATTATCCCTATGTACCCCTAATCTGCTTCCCTAACATCGCCGACCCCTATATTATATTTATTAACCCCTAATCTGCCCCCCCACAACGTCGCCTCCACCTGCCTACACTTATTAACCCCTAATCTGCCGAGCGGACCTGAGCGCTACTATAATAAAGTTATTAACCCCTAATCCGCCTCACTAACCCTATAATAAATAGTATTAACCCCTAATCTGCCCTCCCTAGCATCGCCGACACCGAACTTCAAACATTAAACCCTAATCTGCCGACTGGAGCTCACCGCTATTCTAATAAATGTATTAACCCCTAAAGCTAAGTCTAACCCTAACACTAACACCCCCCTAAGTTAAATATAATTTACATCTAACGAAATTAATTAACTCTTATTAAATAAATTATTCCTATTTAAAGATAAATACTTACCTGTAAAATAAATCCTAATATAGCTACAATATAAATTATAATTATATTATAGCTATTTTAGGATTTATATTTATTTTACAGGTAACTTTGTATTTATTTTAACCAGGTACAATAGCTATTAAATAGTTAAGAACTATTTAATAGCTAAAATAGTTAAAATAATTACAAATTTACGTGTAAAATAAATCCTAATCTAAGTTACAATTAAACCTAACACTACACTATCAATAAATTAATTAAATAAACTACCTACAATTACCTACAATTAACCTAACACTACACTATCAATAAATTAATTAAATTCAATTCCTACAAATAAATACAATTAAATAAACTAGCTAAAGTACAAAAAATAAAAAAGAACTAAGTTACAAAAAATAAAAAAATATTTACAAACATAAGAAAAATATTAAAACAATTTTAAACTAATTACACCTACTCTAAGCCCCCTAATAAAATAACAAAGCCCCCCAAAATAAAAAATTGCCCTACCCTATTCTAAATTACAAAAGTTCAAAGCTCTTTTACCTTACCAGCCCTGAACAGGGCCCTTTGCGGGGCATGCCCCAAAGAATTCAGCTCTTTTGCCTGTAAAAAAAAACATACAATACCCCCCCCAACATTACAACCCACCACCCACATAATCCCCCTAATCTAACCCAAACCCCCCTTAAATAAACCTAACACTAAGCCCCTGAAGATCTTCCTACCTTATCTTCACCCTGACAGGTTCACCGATCCGTCCTGAAGAGCTCCTCCGATGTCCTGATCCAAGCCCAAGTGGGGGGCTGAAGAGGTCCATGATCCGGCTGAAGTCTTCATCCAAGCGGGAGCTGAAGAGGTCCATGATCCGGCTGAAGTCTTCATCCAAGCGGGAGCTGAAGAGGTCCATGATCCGGATGAAGTCTTCTATCAACGGCATCTTCAATCTTCTTTCTTCCGGATCCATCTTGCAGACCTCCGACGCGGAACATCCTCTTCTCCCGACGCCTACTAGCCGAATGACGGTTCCTTTAAGGGACATCATCCAAGATGGCGTCCCTCGAATTCCGATTGGCTGATAGGATTCTATCAGCCAATCGGAATTAAGGTAGGAATATTCTGATTGGCTGATGGAATCAGCCAATCAGAATCAAGTTCAATCCGATTGGCTGATCCAATCAGCCAATCAGATTGAGCTCGCATTCTATTGGCTGTTCCGATCAGCACCGGTCGGCAGATTAGGGGTTAATAAGTGTAGGCAGGTGGAGGCGACGTTTTGGGGGGCAGATTAGGGGTTAATAAATATAATACAGGGGTCGGCGGTGTTAGGGGCAGCAGATTAGGGGTACATAAGGATAACGTAGGTGGCGGCGCTTTGCGGTCGGCAGATTAGGGGTTAATTATTGTAGGTAGCTGGCTGCGACGTTGTGGGGGCAGATTAGGGGTTAATAAATATAATATAGGGGTCGGCGGTGTTAGGGGCAGCAGATTAGGGGTACATAAGGATAACGTAGGTGGCGGCGCTTTGCGGTCGGCAGATTAGGGGTTAATTATTGTAGGTAGCTGGCTGCGACGTTGTGGGGGGCAGATTAGGGGTTAATAAATATAATATAGGGGTCGGCGGTGTTAGGGGCAGCAGATTAGGGGTACATAAGGATAACGTATGTGGCGGTCGGCAGATTAGGGGTTAAAAAAATTTATTCGAGTGTCGGCGATGTGGGGGGACCTCGGTTTAGGGGTACATAGGTAGTTTATGGGTGTTAGTGTACTTTAGAGTACAGTAGTTAAGAGCTTTATAAACCGGCGTTAGCCCAGAAAGCTCTTAACTACTGACTTTTTTCCTGCGGCTGGAGTTTTGTCTAACGCTCACTTCAGAAACGACTCTAAATACCGGAGTTAGAAAGATCCCATTGAAAAGATAGGATACGCAATTTACGTAAGAGGATCTGCGGTATGGAAAAGTCGCGGATGAAAAGTGAGCGTTAGACCCTATTTTGAGTGACTCCAAATACCGGCGGTAGCCTAAAACCAGCGTTAGGAGCCTCTAACGCTGGTTTTCACGGCTAACGCCAAACTCCAAATCTAGGTCAAAGTGTTTAACCCCTAAACCGCCACTCCCGGACCCTGCCACCACTAAAGTGTTTAACCCCTAAACCGCCGCTCCCGGACCCCGCCGCCACCTACATTAAATTTATTACCCCCTAATATGACCCCCCCTACACCGCCGCCACCTACATTAAATTTATTACCCCCTAATCTGATACCCCTACACCGCCGCCACCTACATTAAATATATTACCCCTAAACCTAAGTCTAACCCTAACACCCCCTAACTTAATTATTATTTAAATAAATCGAAATAATATTTATATTATTAACTAAATTATTCCTATTTAAAACTAAATACTTACCTATAAAATAAACCCTAAGATAACTACAATATAATTAATAATTACATTGCAGCTATTTTAGGATTTATATTTATTTAACAGGTAACTTTGTATTTATTTTAGCTAGGTACAATAGCTATTAAATAGTTAATAACTATTTAATAGCTACCTAGTTAAAATAATTACAAATTTACCTGTAAAATAAATCCTAACCTAAGTTACAAATACACCTAACACTACACTATCAATAAATTAATTAAATAAATTAACTACAATTATCTAATATAAAATACAATTAAATAAACTAAACTATATTACAAAAAAAACACTAAATTACAAAAAATAAAACAGTATTACAAGAAGTTTAATCTAATTACACCTAATCTAAGCCCCCTAATAAAATAAAAAAGACCCCCAAAATAATAAAATTTCCCTACCCTAAACTAAATTACAAATAGCCCTTAAAAGGGCCTTTTGCGGGGCATTGCCCCAAAGTAACCAGCTCGTTTACCAGCCCTTAAAAGGGCTTTTTGCGGGGCATTGCCCCAAAGTAATCAGCTCTTTTACCTGTAAAAAAAAAGGGCTTTTTGCGGGGCATTGCCCCAAAGTAATCAGCTCTTTTACCTGTAAAAAAAAAGAAATACAATACCCCCCCAACATAACAACCCACCACCCACACACCCCTACTCTAAAACCCACCCGATCCCCCCTTAAATAAACCTAACACTACCCCATTGAAGATCACTCTACCTTGAGCCGTCTTCACCCAGCCGGGCCGAACTCTTCATCCAATCCAGGCACAAGTGGTCCTCCAGCCGGGCAGAAGTCTTCATCCGATCGGGGCAGAAGAGGTCCTCCATCCAGCAGAAGTCTTCATCCAAGCGGCATCTTCTATCTTCATCCTTCCGGCGATGAGCGGCTCCATCTTGAAGACCTCCGTTGCAGAACATCCATCTCTGCGGACGACTACCCGACGAATGAATGGTCCTTTAAATGACGTCATCCAAGATGGCGTCCCTCGAATTCTGATTGGCTTATAGGATTCTATCAGCCAATCGAAATTAAGGTAGGAAAAATCCGATTGGTTGATTTAATCAGCCAATCGGATTGAACTTCAATCTGATTGGCTGATTGGATCAGCCAATAGAATTGACGTTGCATTCTATTGGCTGATCCAATCAGCCAATCGGATTGAAGTTCAATCTGATTGGCTGATTAAATCAACCAATCGGATTTTTCCTACCTTAATTCCGATTGGCTGATAGAATCCTATCAGCCAATCGGAATTCGAGGGACGCCATCTTGGATGACGTCATTTAAAAAAAACAGTCATTCATCGGGTAGTCGTCGGCAGAGATGGATGTTCCGCGTCGGAGGTCTTCAAGATGGAGCCGCTCATCGCCGGAAGGATGAAGATAGAAGATGCCGCTTGGATGAAAACTTCTGCTAGATGGAGGACCTCTTCTGCCCCGATCGGATGAAGACTTCTGCCCGGCTGGAGGACCACTTGTGCCCGGATCGGATGAAGAGTTCGGCCCGGCTGGAGGACCACTTGTGCCCGGATCGGATGAAGAGTTCGGCCCGGCTGGGTGAAGACGGCTCAAGGTAGGGTGATCTTCAATGGGGTAGTGTTAGGTTTATTTAAGGGGGGATCGGGTGGGTTTAAGAGAAGGGGTGTGTGGGTGGTGGGTTGTAATGTTGGGGGGTGGTATTGTATTTCTTTTTTTTACAGGTAAAAGAGCTGATTACTTTGGGGCAATGCCCCACAAAAAGCCCTTTTAAGGGCTGGTAAAAGAGCTGGTTACTTTGGGGCAATGCCCCGCAAAAGGCCCTTTTAAGGGCTATTTGTAATTTAGTTTAGGGTAGGGAAATTTTATTATTTTGGGGGCTTTTTTATTTTATTATTGGGCTTAGATTAGGTGTAATTAGATTAAACTTCTTGTAATTTTTTTTATTTTTTGTAATTTAGTAATTTTTTTTTTTTGTAATATAGTTTAGTTTATTTAATTGTGTTTTATATTAGATAATTGTAGTTAATTTATTTAATTAATTTATTGATAGTGTAGTGTTAGGTGTATTTGTTACTTAGGTTAGGATTTATTTTACAGGTAATTTTGTAATTATTTTAACTAGGTAGCTATTAAATAGTTATTAACTATTTAATAGCTATTGTACCTAGATAAAATAAATACAGTTACCTGTAAAATAAATATAAATCCTAAAAAAAGCTACAATGTAATTATTAACCCCTTAATGACTGAGGACGTACGCCATACGTCCTCAGAAAAAAGGCAGTTAACGCCTGAGGACGTGTGGCGTACGTCCTCGGTTTGGAAAGCAGCTGGAAGCGATCCTCATCGCTTCCAGCTGCTTTCCGGTTATTGCAGGATGCCTCAATATCGAGGCATCCTGCAATAACAATTTGTACCCCTCCGGTGCAGAGAGAGCCACTCTGTGGCCCTCTCTACACCGGACATCGATGGCCGCAATCGTTGGTGGGTGGGAGCTGCAGTGGGAGGCGGGTGGGCGGCCATCGATGGTTTCTGATACACAGAGGGGGGCGGGATCGGGGGCGGGAGAGTCAGGGGCGCGCACAGACACGCGCGCGTGCACGGGGGATCGGCGGGCGCGTGCACGGGAGGGAGCGGGTGGGAACCGCTTACACTACAGAAATTATCATGTAGTAAGTGGGAGGAAGAGGGGGAATAAATGCCCCCAAAAAGTAATCTACGGGATCTGGGAGGGGGTGGGGGTAGGGGTTGGTCGTGGGGAAGCTACACTACAGAAAAATTTAAAAAAAATAAATAAAAAAAGAGAAAAAAATATTGTTAACTGGGTACTGGCAGACAGCTGCCAGTACCCAAGATGGCCCCCAATAAGGCAGGGGGGGGTTAGAGAGCTGTTTTTTGGGGGGATCAGGGAGGTTGGGGGCTAAGGGGGGATCCTAAAAAGTAGCATATGTAAATATGCTAAAGATGTATTATTTTTTTTTTTTTTTTAACTTTTATTTTAGTACTGGCAGACTTTCTGCCAGTACTTAAGATGGCGGGGACAATTGTGGGGTGGGGGAGGGAAGGGAGCTGTTTGGGAGATATCAGGGGGTCTGATGTGTCAGGTGGGAGGCTGATCTCTACACTAAAGCTAAAATTAACCCCGCAAGCTCCCTACAAACTACCTAATTAACCCCTTGACTGCTAGCCATAATACATGTGTGATGCGAAGCAGCACTTTGCGGCCTTCTAATTACCAAAAAGCAACGCCAAAGTCATATATGTCTGCTATTTCTGAACAAAGGGGATCCCAGAGAAGCATTTACAACTATTTGTGCCATAATTGCACATGCTGTTTGTAAATAATTTCAGTGAGAAACCTAAAATTGTGAAACATTTAGCGTTTTTTTTAATTTGATTGCATTTGGCGGTGAAATGGTGGCATGAAATATACCAAAATGGGCCTAGATCAATACTTGGGGTTGTCTACTACACTACACTGAAGCTAAAATTAACCCTAGAAGCTCCCTACATGCTCCCTAATTAACCCCTTCACTGCTGGGCATAATACACGTGTGGTGCGCAGTCGCATTTAGCAGCCTTCTAATTAGTAAAAAGCAAAACCAAAGCCATATATGTCTGCTATTTATGAACAAAGGGGATCCCAGAGAAGCATTTACAACCATGTATGCTATAATTGCATAAGTTTTTTGTAAATAATTTCAGTGAGAAACCTAAAGTTTGTGAAAAAAATTGTGAAAAAGTGAACATTTTTTTTTATTTGATCGCATTTGGCGGTGAAATGGTGGCATGAAATATACCAAAATGGGCCTAGATCAATACTTTGGGATGTCTTCTAAAAAAAATATATACATGTCAGGGGATATTCAGGGATTCCTGAAAGATATCAGTGTTCTAATGTAACTAGCGCTAATTTTGAAAAAAAGTGGTTTGGAAATAGCAAAGTGCTACTTGTATTTATGGCCCTATAACTTGCAAAAAAAGCAAAGAACATGTAAACATTGGGTATTTCTAAACTCAGGACAAAATTTAGAAACTATTTAGCATGGTTTTTGTTTGGTGGTTGTAGATGTATAACAGATTTTGGGGGTCAAAGTTAGAAAAAGTGTGTTTTTTTCTATTTTTTCCTCATATTTTATAATTTTTTTTATAGTAAATTATAAGATATGAGGAAAATAATGGTATATTTTGAAAGTCCATTTAATGGCGAGAAAAACGGTATATAATATGTGTGGGTACATTAAATGAGCAAGGGGAAAATTACAGCTAAACACAAACACCGCAGAAATGTAAAAATAGCCTTGGTCCCAAACGGACAGAAAATGGAAAAGTGCTGTGGTCATTAAGGGGTTAATTATATTGTAGCTATCTTAGGGTTTATTTTAAAGGTAAGTATTTAGTTTTAAATAGGAATTATTTAGTTAGTAATATTAATATTATTTAGATTTTTTTAAATAATAAGTTAGGGGGTGGTTAGGGTTAGACTTTAGGGGGTAATATATTTAATGTAGGTTGCGGCGGTGTAGGGGTGTCAGATTAGGTGTTAATATATTTAATGTAGGTGGCGGCGGTGTAGGGGGTCAGATTAGGGGTTAATATAGTTAATGTAGGTGGCGGCGGGGTCCGGGAGCGGCGGTTTAGGGGTTAATACATATAATGTAGGTGGCGGCGGGGTCCGGGAGCGGCGGTTTAGGGGTTAATACATATAATGTAGGTGGCAGCGGGGTCCGGGAGCGGCGGTTTAGGGGTTAATACTAGGATAGGTTTATTGCAATGTGGGCTATGGCGGTTTAGGGGTTAATAATTAGGCTTATTGCGTTGTGGGGGGTTGTCGGTCTAGGGGTTAATACATTTATTATTAGGAGTGAGAGGGGGGATTGCGGATATAGGGGTATACGTGTCGGGATGATGTTTGGGAGGCGTGTTAGACAGTTACGGGAGATTTCATATTTTAGTAAGTTTTTGTAGGCGCAGGCAGTTTCTAAAGTGCCGTAGGTCACTGGCGACTCCAGAAATTTGTACTTACGCTTATTTCTGGACATCGCTAGTTTGTCCGATTTACGGCACTTTAGCAACTGCCGGCGGGGTAGATGTAATACCCCGATGTGCGAGGTGAAACTACGGGCGGCGTGGGTTCCTTCGCTTGCGCCAAAAACGACGCCGTATATCGGATTGCGCCCAATATCTTTAAGCACAATCGTACATAAGTAATCTATATGAACTACAACCAATCTGAATGTATTCTGTGTATTGATAAGGAATTAGTATGCAGCCAATATTCTAACTTTTATACTAACTACAGATTTTTATTGACTATATGTTACCAGCTACATGGTGTGGGTATCAAATACTATGTAGCCAGCCACTAAAATAGCCCTACAATAATATCTGACATAGCAATCTTCAGCCACACGCACATAAGTGGATGTTTTGAATATTTTAAGGGACAATATTAGGGTAAATATCACCATAGTGACTTACCTAGTTTGATTACCACACTAAAAATACTATCTAATTATGATAATAATTATTATTATTATTTTTATTATTAACAGGTATTTGTAGAGAGCCAACAGATTCCGCAATGCTATAAACATAGTTGGTATACAGGATAACATTTATAGGTATCAAATGGGTAGAGGGCCCTGTCAAGAGTTGCACTTTTGTAGTTGGCTCTTATGAAGGCAATCTACAAACAGCTGGGCTCATAGGCTTATATTTTAAGGGGTTCAAGGGGAAAGCGATGGAGTTAGGAAAGGTTAGTATTGGTTGTATGCATCCCTGAATAATAGAGTATTTAGGGAGCGCTTAAAGCTGTTAAAACAAGGGGAGAGTCTTGTGGAGTGAGGCAGGGAGTTCCACAGGATGGGGGCAAGTCTGGAGAAGTCCTGTAAATGGGAATGTGAGGAAGTAACAAGAGAGGAGGAGAGGAGGAGATCATGAGCAGAGCGAAGGGGAGGGAGAGTATCTGGAGACAAGGTCTGAAATGTAGTGGGGAGCAGTGCAGTTGAGGGCTTTATATGTCAGAGTGAGGATTTTGTGTTTAATCCTGGAGGCAAGAGGAAGCCAGTGAAGGGATTGGCAGAGAGGTGCAGCAGATGAAGAGTGATGTGTAAGGAAGATGAGCCTGGCAGAGGCATTCATTATGGATTGTAAAGGAGCTAGGCGGCAGCTAGGTTGACCAGAGAGGACGGAGTTGCAGTAGTTGAGATGGGAAAGGATGAGAGAGTGGATTAAAATCTTAGTTGTGTTTTATGTAAGGAAATGTCTAATTTTAGAGATGTTTATAAGGTGGAAGCGGCAAGCTTTAGCCAAGGACTGAATGTGAGCAGTGAAGAAAAGATCTGAGTCAAATGTGACCCCAAGACATCGGGCATGCGGGGTAGGAGTAATGATGGAATTATCAACAGTTATAGAAAATTGAGGGTGGGGTTTTTTTTTTAAGAAGGGGGAAAAATAAGAGTTCAGTTTTGGAGAGATTTAGCTTAAGATAGTGAGAGGACATCCAAGATGATATATGAGAAAGACAGTTAGTGACACGGGTTAGTAAAGAAGGAGGTAGGTCTGGTGCAGAGAGGTAGATTTGGGTGTCATCAGCATACAAATGATATTAAAACGCATGGGACTTTATTAAGGAACCTAATGAGGACTTATAGATTGAAAAGAGAAGGGGGCCGAGGACAGAACCTTGAGGTACCCCCACAGAAAGTGGTAACGGGGCAGAGGATGCTCCGGAGAAGGCTACACTAAAGGTACGGTTAGATAGATAGGAAGAGAACCACAAGAGAGCTGTGTCGCAGATGCCAATGGATTAGAGGGTTTGGAGCAAAAGATGGTGTTCAACAGTGTCAAAGGCTGCAGACATATCAAAGAGGATAAGCAGAGAGAAGTGGCCTTTGTATTTTTCTGTAAGTAGGTCATTGGTAAGGAATCAGCCAATCGGAATCTAAGGGACGCCATCTTGGATGACGTCATTTAAAGGAACCTTCATTCAACAAGAAGACGTCGATTGAAGAGAATGCTCCGCGCTGGATGTCTTGAAGATGGAGCCGATCTGCATCAGAAGGATGAAGATAGAAGATGCCATCTGGGTGAAGACTTCTGCCCATCTGGAGGACCACTTCTGCCCATCTGGAGGACCACTTATGCCGGCTTCATTGAGGACATCTTGCCGCTTGGATGAAGACTTCTCCCGGTAAGTGGATCTTCGGGGGTTAGTGTTAGGATTTTTTAAGGGTGTATTGAGTGGGTTTTATTTTCAGGTTAGGGCTTTGAGCCGCAATAGAGCTAAATGCCCTTTTAAGGGCAATGCCCATCCAAACGCCCTTTTCAGGGCAATGGGGATCTTAGGTTTTTTTAGCTAGGGTTTTATTTGGGGGGTTGGTTGTGTGGGTGGTGGGTTTTACTGTTGGGGGGGGATTGTTTGTATTTTTTTTACAGGTAAAATAGCTGATTTCTTTGGGGCAATGCCCCAGCAAAAGGCCATTTTAAGGGCTATTGGTAGTTTAGTTTAGGCTATGGTTTTTTATTTTGGGTGGGCTTTTTTTATTTTGATAGGGCTATTAGATTAGGTGTAATTAGTTTAAAGATCTTGTAATTTGTTTTTTATTTTCTGTATCTAGTGTTTGTTTTTTGTAATTTAGCTAATTGTTTTGAATTTAGTTAATTGTATTTCATTTAGGGAATTTATTTAATTGTAGGGTTAGGTTAGGTGTTAGTATAACAGGTTAGGTTTTATTTTACAGGTCAATTTGTATTTATTTTAGGTAGGTAGTTATTAAATAGTTAATAACTATTTAGTAACTATTCTACCTAGTTAAAATAAATACAAACTTGCCTGTAAAATAAAAATAAACCCTAAGCTAGATACAATGTAACTATTAGTTATATTGTAGCTATCTTAGGGTTTATTTTATAGGTAAGTATTTAGTTTTAATTAGGAATTATTTAGTTAATGATAGTCATTTTTATTTATATTTATTTTAATTATATTTAAGTTAGGGGGTGTTAGGGTTAGACTTAGATTTAGGGGTCAATAAATATAATATAGTGGCAGCGACGTTGGGGGCGGCAGATTAGGGGTTAATAAATGTAGGTAGGTGGCGGCGATGTTAGGGGTGGCAGATTAGGGGTTAATAATATTTAACTAGTGTTTGCGATGCGGGAGTACGGCGGTTTAGGGGTTAATATGTTTATTATAGTGGCGGCGACGTTGGGGGTGGCAGATTAGGGGCTAATAACATTATGTAGGTGTCGGCGATGTTGTGGGCAGCAGATTAGGGGTTAATAAATATAATGTAGGTGTCGGCAATGTTGGGGGCAACAGATTAGGGGTTTATAAGTATAATGTAGGCGGTGGCGATGTCCGGAGCGGCAGATTATGGGTTAATAAATTAGGGTGTTAGGTGTAAACATAAAATGTGTTTCCCCATAGGAATCAATGGGGCTGCGTTACTGAGATTTACGCTGCTTTTTTGCAGGTGTTAGACTTTTTTTTCTCCCTATTGATGTCTATGGGGAAATCGTGCTCGAGCACGGTACAACCAGCTCACCGCTGACTTAAGCAGTGCTGGTATTGGAGTGCGGTATGGTGCACAATTTTGCTCTACGCTCACTTCTTGCCTGATAACGCCGGGTTTGTAAAAACCTATAATACCAGCGCTGTAGGTAAGTGAGCGGTGAGAATAACGTGCAAATTAGCACCGCACCCCTCATAACGCAAAACTCGTAATCTGGCTGTAAGCAAACAGTGGATAAAACAGTGTTACAACGGAACTTGCCTTATCCCTTGTCCACTCCAATAGTATAGCCATATATATGGTACTTTAGCCAATACCCATTATACCTGTAAGCATATGAGTATGCAAACATTTTTATAATTGTTAGTGGTAAAGTCTCATTTAACTGATCTCACTGTGAGCTTACTATACCTGAGTAACCAAATTGTGACAACATTTGAGCTTTAGAAGTGTAAGAACTACTATATTTACATTATTCAATTCTGATTTCTGCCTCTTCATTCTAGAATCATAATAGTTATAAATTCAGCCTCTATAACTAACATTATTGCGGTATCATACAAACTATTTACTGCCACAATAATTTTAATTATTTTGCCCATTTTTTAGTTTTAATCAATACAAGTTATATTTTATTAGTCTTCCACTTCTCTTATCACAGATACACATAGTAATATTTTGAGTGGTGTATTGGGGTGGTGTGCTTCTAGGTATACACTTTCTTGTCTTTTTTACTGATTTGGTTTACAGCACCCACTTTCCAACTTATTATCTTGATCCTAAATGAAATGGGGGTAACCCATTAAGTAGTAACATTCTTTCTTTCTACTCTACTTGTACTTCTTTTTTGGTCACTATAACACATATATAGTCAGTCTGTGGGAGCTTGATGGGTATTCCATGGGTGTAACTTGTATTTTAATAGGGAAACATCTCAGTGAGTGTTTAATATTCAAAGCACCGTCCTCCATGTTACATACACCTTTTCAGCCATATCAGTCTCACCAGCTTTTCAGTGGCAATAATTTCCAGTGTGTGAAATATAATTAATGTACAGTGAAACTATGGAATTATTTGAAGTGTTCCTACACAGAAACCTTTTGTTCAGTGAATGCACAGTCTACGTTGTGTAGGAACACTTAAAATACAGTTTTTCTAGGGTTTATAGACAATGGTCCGAAAACGAGAAAATATCCAGTGAGCGGCAGTTGTGTGGACGAAAATGCCTTGTTGATGTCAGAGGTCAGAGGAGAATGGACAGACTGGTTGGAGATGATAGAAAGGCATCAGTAACTCAAATAACCACTCATTACAACCAAGGTATGCAGAATACCATCTCTGAATGCACAACAGGTCGAACCTTGAAGCAGATGGGCTACAGAAGCAGAAGAACACATCGGGTGCCAGTCCTGTCAGCTAAGAACAGGAAACCGAGGCTACAAATCGCACAGGCTCATTAAAATTGGACTATAGAAGATTGGAAAAATGTTGCCTATTCTGATGAGTCTCAATTTCAGCTGCAACATTCAGATGGTAGGGTCAGAATTTGGCATAAACAACATGAAAGCATGGATCCATCCTGCCTTGTATCAATGGTTCAGGCTGGTGGTGGTGTAATGGTGTGGGGGATATTTTCTTGGCACACTTTGGGCTCCCTTAGTACCAATTGAGCATCTTTTAAATGCTAAGGCCTACTTGAGTATTGTTGCTGACCATGTCCATCCCTTTATGACTAGAGTGTACCCATCTTTTGATGGCTACTTCCAGCAGGATAATGCACCATGTCACAAAGCTCAAATCATCTCAAACTGTTTTTTTATACATGACAATGAGTTCACTGTACTCCAATGTCCTCCACAGTCACCAGATCTCAATCCAATAGAGCACCTTTGGGATGTGGTGGAACGGGAGATTCGCATCATGGATGTGCAGGCGACAAATTTGCAGCAACTGCGTGATGCTATCATGTCAATATGGACCAAAATGTCTGAGGAATGTTTCCAACACCTTGTTGCATCTATGCCATGAAGAAATGAGGCAGTTCTGAAGGCAAAAGGGGATTCAACCTGGTACTAGCAAGGTGTACCTAATAAAGTGGTCGGTGAGTGTTTATATATATATATATATATATATAATTTAGTTTTTGTTATTAAATATTTATTTCTATATACATACAGAAAAAATGAAGCGCAAAAGAAAGGATTCAAGTGTAGTTTTTTAAAAACAGTATAATGGTAAATACTCACCAGATGTATAAGTAAATTAAGCCTTTATTATACACTCAAAATTTTAAAAGCAAATCTGTGCCAACAAACGCCAAATCACATAAAACTGGCAGCTGGAGTTCAAACAATGACAGGATGCAACCTGCGGCGGGTATTCCGGACTCCCCGCCCTCAGCTGTTCAGTTCTGATCGTCAGTGCCATGGTACAGTGGTGTGGATAAAGTCCTTATGTAGGAGTCTCCACTATTTGACCCCAACGCATTTCCCCCAGTTCTCGCAGGGCTTTATTAAGGGGATACTTTCAAAACAAACAAATGTGCTGTCGGATTGTCCGGACTGCAGACTTTTATACCCATATGTACAAAACCACTCTGCCCTTTTGGGTGGTTTCTCCAGGGGCCTGGTTCTTAAGCTCTCATTGATTGGGTGTCTGTTATTCAGCCACGGCAAGTCTTTTGACACAATTTAGCAATCTTTTCAAAAACTCCTCTATTAGGATTATACTGAAAATGTTTAAAAACGAACTACAGTATATAAAAAACTTGAAAAAGTTAAAGAAGTTAAAAGACATCTCAAAAGAATGTACAATTACAATTGATAAAAAAACTTTTGAACACAATTATATCTCGTTGTATACAGATGACTAATACTTTGTAAAATGCTAAATATACCTAAAAAACGAATTTAATTGATATATTATTAAAATGGATACATTGCTAGTGATGTCGCGAACTTAAAATTTTCCGTTCGCGAACGGCGGACTCGAACTTCTGCAACTGTTCGCAAACGGGCGAACCGGGCGAATCGCCATTGACTTCAATAGGCAGGCGAATTTTAAAACCCACAGGGACTCTTTCTGGCCACAATAGTGATGGAAAAATTGTTTCAAGGGGACTAACACCTGGACTGTGGCATGCCGGAGGGAGATCCATGGCAAAACTCCCACGGAAAATTACATAGTTGATGCAGAGTCTGGTTTTAATCCATAAAGGGCATAAATCACCTAATATTCCTAAATTGTTTGGAATAACGTGCTTTAAAACATCAGGTATGATGTTGTATCGATCAGGTAGTGTAAGGGTTACGCCCGCTTCACAGTGACAGACCAAACTCCCCGTTTAACGCACCGCAAACAACCGCAAACAGTCCATTTGCACAACCACGAGATAGATAGATTTGATAGATGCATAGATACATAGATTAGATAGATAGATCAATAGATGCAATATACATTTGATAGATACGATTGATAGATAGATAGATTTGATAGATAAATAGATAGATTTGATAGATATATAATTTCCCAGACAGAGAATTACAAGACCTGCAGTCTGAGACCCATGGTAAGGTTCCTAGAGGCAGTTGCGGTGCCAGGGGACGTGTATATGGCATGGATTTTAGGAACCGGGAGATGGAAAAAGATGCTTGGTTGGTCCTCCTTCTTCAAATTTGGGGCACTGCGCGTGCAATCTACTGTGGCACCAGACATGAGTGGTGTGTTAAGTAGTACTATTCCGATCAGTTTAATACCTGTTACTCCCCCTATCGGGGGAGGTGTATATGGCATGGGTTTTAGGAACCAGGAAATGGAAAAAGATGCTTGGTCGGTCCTCCTACTTCAAATTTGGGGCACTGTGCATGCAATCGTGGCCGGACTTTTAGCCGACGGACATTTGTCCGACGGACATTTGTCCGACGGACATTTGGCTGAAACACAAGTGGCTGTCACAAAACAGTCCGGCCACGAGATAGATTTGATAGATAGATACATAGATTACATAGATCAATAGATGCAATATACATTTGATAGATACGATAGATAGTTAGATAGATTTGATAGATAGATAAATAGATAGATTTGATAGATATATAATTTCCCAGACAGAGAATTACAAGACGTGCGGTCTGGGACCCATGGTAAGGTTCCCAGAGGCAGTTGTGGTGCCAGGGGAGGTGTATATGGCATGGATTTTAGGAACTGGGAGATGGAAAAAGATGCTTGGTCGGTCCTCCTACTTAAAATTTGGGGCACTGTGCGTGCAATCTACTGTGGCACCAGATATGAGTGGTGTGTTAAGTAGTACTATTCTGATCAGTTTAATACCTGTTACTCCCCCTATCGAGGGAGGTGTATATGGCATGGATTTTAGGAACCGGGAGATGGAAAAAGATGCTTGGTCGGTCCTCCTACTTCAAATTTGGGGCACTGCGCGTGCAATCGTGGCCGGACTTTTAGCCGACGGACATTTGGCAGACGGACATTTGTCCGACGAACATTTGGCCGAAACACAAGTGGCTGTCACAAAACAGTCCAGCCACGAGATAGATAGATTTGATAGATAGATAGATAGATAGATACATAGATTACATAGATCAATAGATGCATTATACATTTGATTGATACGATAGATAGTTAGATAGATTTGATAGATAAATAGATAGATTTGATAGATATATAATTTCCCATTACACTAGCAGACTGATGTTTCACAGTCAAAAAAGTTTTTTTAAAAAAATTTACACTACTGTTACAACAGATATGAGTGATGGCACTAGTTGGCAAGTGGGCCTGGCACACACGCTGGCAGGCAGGCAACTGCAATTAGATTACACTAGCAGACTGATGTTTCACAGTCAAAAGAGTTTTTTTTTAAAAAATGTACACTACTGTTACAACAGATATGAGTGGTGGCACTTAGCAAGTGTGCCTGACACACACGCTGGCAGGCAGGCAGGCAACTGCAATTAGATTAGACTAGCAGACTGATGTTTCACAGTCAAAAAAGTTTTTTTTTTTTAAATTTACACTACTGTTACAACAGATATGAGTGGTGGCACTAGTTGGCAAGTGGGCCTGGCACACACGCTGACAGGCAGGCAACTGCTATTAGATTACACTAGCAGACTGATGTTTCACAGTCAAAAAAGTTTTTTTTTACAAAATTTATACTACTGTTACAACAGATATGAGTGGTGGCACTAGTTGGCAAGTGGGCCTGGCACACACGCTGGCAGGCAACTGCTATTAGATTACACTAGCAGACTGATGTTTCACAGTCAAAAAGTTTTTTTTACAAAATTTAAACTACTGTTACAACAGATATGAGTGGTGGCACTAGTTGGCAAGTGGGCCTGGCACACACGCTGGCAGGCAGACAACTGCTATTAGATTACACTAGCAGACTGATGTTTCACAGTCCAAAAAATTTTTTTTAAAAAAAAATTTTACACTACTATTACAACAGATATGAGTGGTGGCACTTAGCAAGTGGGCCTGTCACACACGCTGGCAGGCAACTGCAAATAGATTACACTAGCAGACTGATGTTTCACAGTCAAAAAAGTTTTTTTTTTTTAAATTTACACTACTGTTACAACAGATATGAGTGGTGGCACTAGTTGGCAAGTGGGCCTGGCGCACACGCTGGCAGGCAGGCAACTGCTATTAGATTACACTAGCAGACTGATGTTTCACAGTCAAAAAAGTTTTTTTTTTTAAATTTACACTACTGTTACAACAGATATGAGTGGTGGCACTGCAGGCAGGCAACTGCAACTAGATTACACTAGCAGACTGATGTTTCACAGTCAAAATTACACAGGCAAATTTAAAAAATAAATAAATGATGTTCTAGCCCTAAAAAGGGCTTTTTGGGGTGCTGTCCTTACAGCAGAGATCAGATGAGTCCTTCAGGACTTTAGTGGACACTGAATACACTAGCCTAGCTATCAATTTCCCTATAAAATCAGCAGCAGCTACACTATCCCTCCTCTCACTAAGAATGCAGGATCAGAATGAATCTAAAATGGCTGCTGTCCAGGAGCTGGGAGGGTCTGGGAGGGAGTGTCTGCTGCTGATTGGCTGAAATGTGTCTGCAGACTGTGAGATACAGGGTCAAAGTTTACTCAATGATGATGAATAGGGGGCAGATCGAACATCGCATATGGTCGCCCGCCGCGGCGAATGTGAACAAGCTATGTTCGCCGGGAACTATTCGCCGGCGAACTATTCGCGACATCACTATACATTGCTACCGCAAAAATTTTCTCCTAATACAAAATATTAAAATAGGTGATCTACAACTCACATATATGCTGCCACATCAATATCAATATTAAGACCTAGGGGATGTAAACTATTTAATTTATATATCCAGACCAGTATGTCTCTAGTTTTCTTAACTCCAACAGTCTATTGTGTTTATTTGGAGATATCCAACCAATAACCTGTACTTTTAAAGAGACAGGATCACCATTATGGGGATCTAGAAAATGTTTAGCTACATTATGTTTAAGTGATTTTTCTTTGATGTTTACTTTTTCATGTTTTTTTATATAGTTCGTTTTTAAACATTTTCAGTGTAATCCTAATAGAGGAGTTTTTGAAAGGATTGCTATATTGTGTCAAAAGACTTGCCGTGGCTGAATAACAGACACCCAATCAATGAGAGCTTAAGAACCGGGCCCCTGGAGAAACCACCCATTAGGGCAGAGTTGTTTTGTACATACGGGTATAAAAGTCTGCAGTCCGGACAATCCAACAGCACATTTGTTTATTTTGAAAGTATCCCTTTGATAAAGCCCTGCGAGAACTGGGGGAAATGCGTTGGGGTCAAATAGTGGAGACTCCTACATAAGGACTTTATCCACACCACTGTACCATGGCACTGACGATCAGAACTGAACAGCTGAGGGCGGGGAGTCCGGAATACCCGCCGCAGGTTGCATCCTGTCATTGTTTGAACTCCAGCTGCCAGTTTTATGTGATTTGGCGTTTGTGGACACAGATTTGCTTTTAAAATTTTGAGTGTATAATAAAGGCTTAATTTACTTATACATCTGGTGAGTACATATTTATATAGTGCATTATATCGTTTTTAAAAAACTACACTTGAATCCTTTCTTTTGTGCTTCATTTTTTCTATATGTACATTTGGATCCTGGATCCCACAACTTCTGGCAAGAAAGGCTTGGTTTAAAAGGAGCAGCAAAAAAGGAGACAACAACTAATTTCATATTGTGGAAACTATTTAAAGATCTTCAGAAATATGAAAGATATACTGTTCTCTTTTACCAATTGGGGGACTGAAGGTACCATATGTATTAATAAGCACAAGGCTATACTGGATGCTTTATATGTCTAACGAGTTTGTTTTTTTGAGACCTTCAAGTATACCCCTATAAGGACTTTCTATATGAGTTTGTTCTTATGAATTGCAATTTTCATTTTGTGTTTTTAAACTGTGTATTACACTAACTTAGCGCTGAATAGTTCTCTCTAGTTTATATATTTCTATATATATATATATGTGATAATGTTACTGTAAATAGATATCTATACCTATATACGTATAGGAATATATATATACAGGTATAGGTAAATACAGATATATATTAAAATATATATTTACAATAAAAATTACATTGTTCACATTGGAATGTGAAAATTGGAATTGGAATGGGAAATATGAATGACTCCTGTTAGCGCACGAACGATAGGCGTTAAGTTTTTTTTTTTCTGTGCTCTCCTTTGATTTCTATGGGGAGAATACGTTAGCACGGTCACAATATTTGGTTAGCACACGTCAGGTTTCACTCGAATGCAAACATTTTTACTTTCAATTTCTAAGACACACGCAACTCAACGCGCGCAAAAAGATTACTTCTAGCTAAGTTTATGCTCCAGCGAAAGTGCTAAATAGCATGCCACTGGTAATCTGGCCCATAGTATTGATTAGCCTTAGATGAAGACCTAACATATGTATGAAGCAACAGGTAAAAATAAATGAAAAACTATAAACATTGTATACAGAAAGTATATAAGTAGAGATCCTCAATTGTCCGGAGAACAGGCCATAATACAGTCCCCTATTAAAGGGACTTTAAACACTAAATAAATGCTAGGTAGAATGATGCATTAAAAGAAATAATTATTATGAGAATAACATATAGATGTATTTTTTTTTAAAGTTCCATTAGCTGTTTAAATATTGACAAAATAAGTGTAAAGTTTTAGGGGTCGATTTATTAATGTGCGAGCGGACATGTTACGATGTAGCGTATCATGTTCGCCGCACATTGATAAATGCCGACAGCATATGCTGTCGGTATTAATCATGGCACAAGCAGTTGTGGTGAACTGCTTGTGCAATGCCACCCCCTGCAGATTCACAGCCAATCGGCCACAAGCAGTGGGTGTCAATCAGCCTGATCATATAGGATCGGGCGGATTGATGTCCGCGGCCTCAGAGCAGGCGGACAAGTTATGGAGCAGCTGTCTTTAGATCGCTTCTTCATAACTACTGTTTCCGGCGACCCTGAAGGCTCGCATGGAAGCAGCGGCATCAAGCTCCATTCAGAGCTTTATAATTGGGCCCCTTGGTGTCTATAAAACAATGAGAGCTACCATGTTGTAACTTAAGTTACCTTCTCTGCTGTGACCAATTAGAGACAGTTATAAATAGACATATTGGGTTCCGGTGGGAGTGGCCAGGAGGCTGGGTGCATGTGAATACGCTCCTTGTAAACAGAGGCCTGTGTTCAAGCCATGGTGTAAAAGTTTCTATATGCAGAGCCTAAACAAGCCGGTCGAGGGCACACTGCGGTCAGTGTGAGAGGAAGATAGCGCCTACGCCAACTGGGAAGGCCAGTGTGGGGAAAGGGGATACCCCAACTACATCTTAGCAACACCTTTAGCTCCACAAGAGTGCACTACCCGCCAGGACCCGCAGATGAGCGGCGAGCAGGGGTAGCAGGAACACTCCACAGACGCAGTTTTGCATGGCCCTACAACAAAAGTTGTAAAGGACCAACACGCAGGCAGACATAAAGCCTGAGACGGACCCACCATCAAGCCCACTTTTGGAAGGGGGATTCCAGCTGAGTCGTTGGGAAAACAAGATCATTCACAGGCTAGAATAAATAACGGGAAGGAGCAAGAGCAAGATAAGTACAGCTCCTCTGTGAACAGTTTTTTCTCTACACATTAAATCAGCTGAACATACATAATTGGAACAACTCTAGGTGTATAACTCCTTATCATTGTGGGTTAAAATCGGGTAAGAGAGTTCATGCAAGATTAGGGCCTAGAGGGTGAAGTAGCCCCCCCCCCCCCCAGAGTTGCCTTATAAATTAGTGACCATCTGAAAATCACTGTACCTTGATAATTACCCCCAATTGCAAGTAAGGAGGGCTAAAATATGGACTCAAGATCCAAGACTCTGAGGAACTACATTAAGGAAAAGGGGGCTATGCATACCTACAGCTTAAGCTGGAACTGAATCTTTTTTTTTGGCCTATGTGGCCTAATAACCACGGAAATATATATGTGTATGAACAGCTATATAATAAAAAGCATGTAACTGTGTACTCACCGAGGATAAATACAAATTAATAGCCAATTGCCCACTCATAAGGCTATATATACATAGATGTGTTATTGAAACATTTGAAAATAAGTTTAAAATGCTGAAGGTTAAATACGTTCATACTGGGCCTTGGGTGTGACCTACCTTTGCTTGGCCTTTTCTTTATTAGTTTCTGAAATTAAACTATATATATTTAAAATACCTGCATATGCTGTACTTGTTAGGTGGGCTAATAGTCTTGTAGCGATAATTATTTTAATTGGCCTAATGCACTTTGGCTAAATACTAATATTGATGTAATACCCGGTGGGTATAAAAACAAGGGTAATTATTAATTACTGTTCAGACATAGAGGCTTATGTATCAAAGGTCTTGTGGACCTGATCCAACAGTGTGGATTAGGTCCGCAAGACCTTGCTGAATGTGGAGAGCAATACGCTCTCCGTATTCAGCATTGCACCAGCAGCTCACAAGAGCTTTGATTTGACTGTCAGAAAGTAAGTTTATATGTTGATGTCTAAGTTCTGCAAAGTGACCCCAAACAGGTGAAATTAAGGCCACTTAATTGATTTTGGTTTGGGAGTGAACTGTTCCTACTTGTTTTTCTTTTTTTTATGGATATATATAAATGGTTTCATACTTATGCAATGATATCTGTTTAAAATAAGCTTGCTGTTTCCTTGTCAAATAATAATATAATCTCTAGAGGGTATATAAATGCTGATTGTAGATAAGATTTAATAGGAAGTGAACATGGTTTAAAACTGCTAGGCAAGAATAATTACTGCTGAGATATAACAGTGTTTACTATTGGATAAGATAAGTTTACCTTAACTGGTAGACCTAGAAATCAATAGTTCTAAGCTCTCATATTGTTAGCACGTGAGGACAAAGAAAGGGGAAAAAAGGAGAGTGGAAAGAAGGGAGGGGAAAAATAAAATAAAATAAGGAACAAAGGTGCTGTAGGGCCAACACTAGGGATATACACTAAATAAATCATGATACGGGGGAACATTAACACTAGATATAAGTATAGTTGCTATTTCACTCACTTCCCTCCATCACCTTCACTTTTTTGTATGGACAAAAAGTAAATTGAATTCACCAAATATGACTTCTAGAAGTAAAAACCAGGAAACAAAATGTAATAGATCTGCACTAGAAGCCCCGGTTGGGTTCAATGAAGGGGTTAATACACAGAACACAAACAATGAGGACTTAGTAAAACAACTGGATGCACTGTTTACACCTAAATTTGATTTAATTCAAAATAACATAACCTCATTAGCAAACGAGGTTAAACAATTTGCTACTAGACTTTCTCATGCAGAACAAAGAATTTCATACGTAGAAGATAGGGAGACACAAAGCGATCAGAATACACAGTCCATGTCAGAGCAAATACGAATTATGAAAGCAAAACTTGATGATCTAGAAAACAGGGCAAGGAGGGGTAATTTACGAATAATGGGTTTAAATGAGGAAATAACTGAAAAAGATCTTAAAAGATTTGCCGAAAAAGAACTAATGAACATAATTAGTTTTAAAACTGAGGAACAGGCAATAGTAGTTGAACGAATACATAGGATAGGCCCAGAAAGGAAGGCGACTGATGGAACAAGAATTAATAGTCCAGTTATCATGAAACTTTTAAACTTTCAAGACAATGTCAACATAATGAGTGCTTACAGGAAAGCAAATAACGAAATTAATTATAAGGGAAAAAATATTACTGTTTAATGACTACTCTATAGAAACATCAGACAAAAGGTGCATCATGGCACCACTATGTAGTAGGTTAATTCAAGAAGAATGGAGAGCGTGGTTACTATATCCAGCAAGAATTAACGTGTAAACGAAAAAAGGAAATAGAAAAGAAGGGAATAAACTGTTTACTGAAGTTGCAGAGGTTAATTTGTTCTTGAAAACGCATATTGGTAAAAATGAGAAATAAGCGTGGAGGAATTTAAATTTTTTACTGTTTTATATTATGTGTTTTATTCTTTTTTTGATGTATATATTACAGGAAGTAAGATGGATGCAATTTTAGGTATTAATAGGAACAAGAGTAAATATCTATGGTGGGTCGGGTTTTTTTTATTGTTGTTTTTTTTCCGTTTTTCTCTCTATCTCCCTCTCCTTTTGTCCTCCCTTCCTGTCCCCCGTCCCCATTAGTGGATTGGGGACCTTATATATTCTCCTATGGTCACTTATTTGTATATATGAAATAAATGGTTTTTAAGATTATCTCATGGAATATAGGCGGAATTACTTCACCTATTAAACGCAAATCTATTCTAAAGTACACAAAAAAAATGGGAGCCCAAATTTTATTATTACAAGAAACACACCTAAAAGAGGAAGAAGCAGCTAAATTAAAGGGAGGATGGGTGAAGGAAGTTATATTTACTCCATGTTATCAAAGGAAAAAATGTGTGGCAATTCTTTTAAATAAATCACTTCAATATAAGATAAATAATATAGTTCGAGATAAAGAAGGAAGCTATATTTTGTTGGAAATAGAAATTGGGAATATTTTTTTTTTTAATACGCAATGTTTATGGCCCAAAGAAAGAAGATACACACTTCTGGCATAACTTACGAGACATATTAATTATAAATTCAGACACTTATTTAATTATGGGGGGAGATTTTAACCTCACTCCTAATAGGATATTAGATAGATGTAAAGGGAATCAAGATATACAGCACAAAGGGGTAAAAAGGCCTCTAAAGAAATTTACAGGCTAGAAGGAAAAGGGAAAGTATTATTATTAAGAAAATACAGCGAGACCTAAGAGTTCGGGATATCTATAGAATTACACATCCAGATGATAGGGAATATACCTGTATCTAAATCTAGTAAATCGCTATCAAGGATAGATTTGTTTTTGGTCTCTGATAAATTAGTGGATAGTATCCAAGAAGCAAGTATTGATCTCATTACTATTTGAGATCACACCCCTATCTCCATCTCTCTGAATCCCATGAATAAAAGGTAAAAAGTCAAATCAATTCTTTTTCCCTTCATTTTTATTAATCAATATCAAATTAATAAATTTCTTAAAAGAAAAATGGATAGAATATGATATATTTAATAACAACTATCTTAATAAAACTAATATATTCTATTATATTATTAAGAGGAGAAATTACAACTTTTGTAATAAAAATGAGGAAAAAGACAAATAAGTGCCTAAGTGCCATATAAATATGTACGCCAAGTACATAAAAAAAAAGTGTAGATAACTGGAAGAAGAAGTATGTTTAAGTTAAAGAAAACAGAGAGAAGTTATTTGCTCAAAACACAATTAAAGAAAACATGAGGACATGTTCGCATTACTACAGATTTGGTAATAAAGCGGGTACATTTTTAGCTCAAACAGTGAAAAATCAGAAATCACCCAGATTTATAACTAAAATAGTAGAAAAGGTGACCACATGGACTAATTAAAAAGATATACAGAAGATATTTTTTGAACACTTCTCAGAAGTATACTCCGCACAATCAATTGACGAGATTAAGAAGGACAAATTTTGTGAATCTATTGAAATCCCAAGAATAGATAAAGTACAATTAGATAAAATGAATGAGCCCATCTCTGAAAAAAAAGTACATCAAACAATTTGATGCCTTGCCAATAATAAAGCCGCGGGACCATATGGCCTTCTGTCAGAATTCTATAAAATACTTAAGGAAGAAATCACACCTACCCTCACCCTACTTTTAAATAGATTCTGGTCTAGAGATCTCAAACCCCTAGATGATTTTAATGAATCCACAATTATTGTGATTCCCAAACCTGGGAAAGACCCTAGCATAATTGACTCATATAGACCAATCTCACTCTTAAACATTGATTATAAGATTATAACAATTATCCTGGCAAAGAGATTCCAGACCTCCCTAGATACAATTATTCACTCTGACCAAACAGGGTTTATGAAAGGGCGATCATCTAACGTTAATTTAAGAAAGGTTTTCCTAACTATCTCAGACTATTGGTATAATAAGAAATATAATAATAGAGAAACTCAAGAAAACCTATCCATAATCTCGCTAGATGCCTGTAAAGCGTTCGATTCAGTCACATGGGATCACCTTCGTACTTCCCTTAATAAGTTTGGATATCTGGGTAACTGCTATAACATGATAGAAATGCTATATAGGAAATCTAAAACTGCATTTGTTATAAATAATAATAAAACTCCCTATTTCTCGCTATTAAGGGGTACAAGACAGGGATGCCCCCTTTCCCCCCTAATTTTTAATATTGCATTAGAATCACTTTTGATTGCACTAAGGAAAGATATCCGGGGAATAGAATTGAACAAGAAGGTTATCAAACTGGCAGTATATGCCGATGACCTATTAGTATTTTCTAAGAACTCAAAGAAAAACTTTAACAATATCTTCCAGATTATAGAGGTATTTGGATCATTCTCAGGCTATAAGATCAACAACAGTAAATCAGAAGTATTATCGATTCAGAAAAAAACTCTCAGAAACTCACGGCCAGATTGCGAGTTTTGCGTTATGAGCAGCTCGGAAATAATTTGCAAGTTATTGTTACTGCTCACCTCCCTATAGCGCTGCTATTACAGGTTTGCAAAAAGCCGGCATTAGCAGGCAATATGGCAGCATTGAGCTCCATACCGCACACAAATACCAGCGCTGCTTTGAGCTGGTTTTACGTGCTCGTGCACGATTTCCCCATAGACATCAATGGGGAGAGCCGGCTAAAAAAAAGCCTAACATCTGCAATAAAGGAGCGTAAAGCTCCGTAACGCAGCCTCATTGATTCCTATGGGGAAAGAAAAGTTATGATTACACCTAACACCCTAACATAAACCCCTGAAACACCCCATATCTGCTGTCCCCGACATCGCCAATACCTACATTAAACTTATTAACCCCTAATCTGCCACCCCCAACATCGCTGCCACCTACATTACACTTATTAACCCCTAATCTGCCGCCCCTGACATCGCCGCCACCTACCTACACTTATTAACCCCTAACCTGCCGCCCCCAATGTCGTCGCTACCTACACTTATTAACCCCTAATCTGCCGCCGCCAACATCCCTGCCACTTTACTAAAGTTATTAACCCCTAAACCTAACCCTAAGTCTAACCCTAACACCCCTAACTTTAATATAATTAAAATAAATCTCAATAAAAATTACTATCATTAACTAAATAATTGTAATGTCTAGAGATAAAATGTGATAGACTCTAAACAATACTAGTTTCTACCCAGTTAATCTAATAAATTTTGTTGTTGCTCTGATATAAACAAACTCAGTAGTTAGAGGTACAGCTATTGAGTGAGATATTGTGAGCACATTACTTGGTTTAGATAGTGGTAGTGCATGAGTCTTGGAAAACAAACTCAATTAGAGCAGTTTACAGAGACACAAGACATGCAAACAGCATAGGTACTAGATTAAATGTAGCAGTTTCAGGTTTCATGATAACCAAGGTAGCGAGATAAAGGTTCAAGCAATAAACAGAGGTCTTGGCATCCAATTCATATATGACATATATCGTATCAGAACTCAGAGTTCGTTATAGCAGAATGAGGCAGATAAGTATAAGTGAAAAGGACTATCCAGAGTCAAAACAGATGCGGTTGTGGCAATAACAGAATAAATTGAATAAACCACATAAAGTAAAGTTCAGCGATTTGTATTCAATGATTATAGGAATTACCTGTTGAGTCCTTGTTCCAGAACTTACTTGAAGTGCTCCCCGAATTCGTCGCTCATCAAACAGAGCTAGCGTGATCCTGTGAGTAAACCGGAAGTGCAGTCTAAGAGTTCCGGTAACGCTGTACTGATACACAGCGCGAGTGACAGGAGTGAACAGCTGCTGCGGTAGTGATGAATCCAGAGAGTGATTCTGAACTGCTGAGAACGTATGAAAGGCTCCATGCAGGAGATTAAAGGTTAGAGCGTAACACTGGAATTAAATAATAAGACAAAGTACAATTGGGTATTACTTAGCCTTAGAACTTGACCTGAGGTACGAGACTTGGAGAAGTTCACTACTCCTTAGGTGGAAACTTATTCAATAATCAGGCAAGAAACAGAGGGAGGAGTCTCCTTAAATAGAGTCAGGAAAGAAGTAGGAGGGAATATGCCTTAAAGGTATATTACATACCCCCCACATCAAGGAAGGGAATCCCAAACGGGGCTTAGAAGGATGTCTTCGATGGAAAGCCTGTTGAAGGACTGGAGCATGTATATCTGAGTGAGGAATCCAGGAATTCTCCTCCGAACCATAACCCTTCCATTTGACGAAATACACCAAATTCTTTCTTCTGATCCTGGAATCTAACATAAGCTCAACCTCAAACTCCTCTTGGTTATCTAACACCACTGGTGGTGGCGGATCCCTGTCAGAAGTTTTGGTATCTTTCTCATATGATTTCTATAACGAAACGTGGAAACTAGGGTGAATTCTATAGTCCCTGGGTAAAGTTACTCTGACTGCATTTGGATTAATTACTTTGTTAACTTTAAATGGTCCAATGAATTGATTAGACAGTTTTTTCGAAGGTGACTGCAGCTTGTGATGTTTGGTGGATAGTAGTACAGAATCCCCTACCTTGTAGGCAGGTGCTTTACTGTGATGTTGATCGTAATACAATCTCTGATGTTCTTTTGCCTCGGTTAAATGAGACTTGAGAAGGTTCATTCTCTGCTGCAAAGTTGAGGTGAACTGGGAAGCACTTGGAGAAGTAACACTAGTTTTAGATAGTGATATA
The DNA here is from genome assembly GCF_027579735.1 of Bombina bombina. Taxonomy (NCBI): domain Eukaryota; kingdom Metazoa; phylum Chordata; class Amphibia; order Anura; family Bombinatoridae; genus Bombina; species Bombina bombina. Next base: position 1,136,212,712 of record NC_069500.1, read on the forward strand.
GTGGATGGGTGATACCCATAAGTAGCAAAAAATGGGGTCATCTTAGTGGATGATGATACAGAATTATTGTATGAAAATTCTGCCATCGGCAGGTAAGAGACCCAATCATCTTGTAAAGCACCTTAAATACTGTTCCAATATCTGATTTAACCTCTCTGTTAAGCCGTTTGTTTGTGGGTGAAAAGAAGTGGAGAATCTTGTGTCAATATTTAGAAGTTTGCATAAAGATCTCCAGAAGGCGGAGGTAAATTGTGTACCACGGTCTGTGATTATAGTAGTGGGAAGACCATGTAGATGTACTATAGTCTCTAGAAAGACCTTAGCTGTGATCATGGCAGTTGGGAGATTCTTGAGTGGTATAAAATGTGCCAATTTAGTTAAATGATCTACTACTACATAAATGGTGTTAAATTCTTGAGATAGCGGTAAGTCGACTATGAAGTCCATTGAAATGATGGACCACAGCACATCAGGAATTGGGAGTGATGCTAGCAATCTAATGGGTTTTCTATAGGCTACCTTGTTTCTAGCACAGATGTCACATGTTTTGACGTAATCCTGAACCGATTTTTCCATTTGAGGCCACCAAAAATATCTTTTAGTTAAGTCTAAAGGTTTTTTGTATACCCATATGCCCTGAAAGTACGTTATCATGAGAGTGTTTGAGAATCGCTCCTCTCAGGGTTTTGGGTACATATAACCTTTGTTTATGATAGAATAGCCCTGACGTTGGGTCTTTAAAACAGTCTGGAGGAGGATTGGGTTCCAACTGTAAGGCAACGGTTATCTCCTTCTCCATTTTTGTCAATGATCCCAAGAATTTTTCTGGTGGAATAATTGAATGTAATACATCCTTTTCTGATAGTGTTTCTTTTATTCTTGACAAAGCATCAGCCTTTGTATTATGGGTTCCTGGTCTGTAAGTGATTTGAAAGTTAAAATGATCCATGAAAAGTGCCCATCTAACTTGCCTGGCAGATAAAGTTTTGTTTTTCTTAAGATATTGAAGATTGTTATGATCCGTAAAGATCAAGAAAGGTATTTCAGTTCCTTCCAAGAGATGTCTCCATTGTTCAGGAGATGACTTATAGCTAACAGTTCTTTATCACCAATGCTGTAGTTACATTCTACAGGCAGTAGTGTTCTGGAATAGAATGCTACTGGGTGTATAACTTGAGTTGTTTTGTCTCGTTGTGACAGAACTGCACCTAGACCAGAATTTGATGCATCAACTTCTAAGATGAACTGATGTTCATAGTTGGGCAATGTTAAAATGGGAGCTGTAGTAAACTGTTGAATAAGCAATAAGAAAGCTTGTTGCGCTTCCTCCGTCCAAATGTACCTGCGATTTTTACTGGTGAGTTGAGTTAGTGGTTTAACTACAGTAGAGAAATCTTTTATAAACTTTCTATAGAAGTTTGAAAACCCCAAGAATCTCTGCAGGGATTTCACTGACGTGGGTTGAGGCCAATTAGTAATCGCAATAATCTTGTCCGGATCCATTTGTATTTTATTAGGGGTTATTATGTATCCTAGGAATTTTATTTGGTTAACATGAAAAATGCATTTTTCAAGTTTGGCATAGAGTTCATGCTCTCTCAATCTGGTTAAGACCCAGCGAACATGTTTCTGATGTTCATGAATATCTGTTGAATAAATGAGTATGTAATCTAGGTATATTATGACACAAATATCAGTTAGATCAAGAAAAATCTCATTAATAAAGTGTTGGAAGGTTGCTGGAGCATTACTTAATCCGAATGGCATTACATTATATTGGTATAATCCGTATCTTGTTCAGAAAGGCTGTTTTCCATTCATCGCCCTGTTTAATTCTTATAAGGTTGTATGCCCCTTTTAAATCAAGTTTAGTGTATATGGTTGCCCTTGTGAGGCGTGCTAAAAGCTCCGGTATCAGAAGTAGCGGATATCGGTTTTTAACGGCTATGGCATTCATAGCTCTGTAATCAATTATCGGTCTAAGACTTCCATCTTTGTTTTTAACAAAAAACATAGCTGCCACAGGGGAAGTGGAATGTGATATAAATCCTTTTCGTAGATTATCATCTAGATAAGTTCGCAAGTGGGTTAATTCCTTTTGTGAAAGGGGGTATATTCTACCATACGGTATAACGGAACCTGGTATAATATCTATAGGACAGTCAAAGTCCCTGTGTGGAGGAAGGCTTTCAGCTTCTCTCAAATCAAACACCTCCTCCAAATCCTGATATGCAAGTGGTACCACAGTCCCAATGTTGGAAATTGTGCAGTGAGGATAGCAAGTCTTATTGCAGTAGTCAGATTTCAACGTAACCTTGTTAAGTGACCAGTTAATATTTGGGTTATGTGTGGCTAACCACGAATGGCCTAAGATAACTGTATGCATTACTATGGAAATGATGTCAAATTAATTGTATTCAGTATGTCCGTCAAGTGTGGTGGTGAGTAATGGTATTGTGTGGTGTGTTATGGGACCTTTTTGTATGAAGGTGCCATCTATTAACTTGACAAAGACAGGATTTTGCTTACACACAATTGGAATTTTATGCTTGTTAACAAATGTGGCAGCCATAAAATTCCCCGATGCCCTTGAATCTATGAGTGCATTAGTCTGGATGACTTGTCTGTCCCACTGCAAAGAGAGAGGTACTGTAAGTTGATTAGGTGTGCTTATATTGAGTAAATGAACAATCTTTTTAAGCTTACCCTTTTTTTGTTTAGCCAGTTGTGGACAGGTTGACACGGTATGGTCCTTGTTGGCACAGTAGAGGCAGAGGTTTGCTACTTTTCTTCTGGTTTTTTCCTCTTGTGATAGGGGTCCTTTTATCGTGCCAATCTATATTGGAACAGTATGTGAATGAGACCTCTCCAGGCTAGTAGTAGGTGGAAATGTGCGTCTCTGTGGACTCTAATATATGCCTTTTTCGGCCTTTCTCTTTCTTAGCCTTCTGTCCAATGTAGTGCTGAGTTTAATGAGGCCACTGAGACTATCAGGTAATTTCAGCCGAGAAAGTTCATCCTTTAATGCCTCTGATAGTCCCAGACGGAACTGATTTCTTAAGCTTACTTCATTCCATTCGGAATCTGATGCCCACATCTGGAAGTCAGTTGTATATTCTTCCACGGTTCTTTTACCTTGCTTCAGGGCTCGTAATTTTGCTCAGCAGTAATTTGTGTGTTGGTATCTTCATATAGATTAGACATTGCTTGGAAGAAGTTTTGTAAAGAATCCAGTATTGGATTGTTACTCTCAAAAAACCTGTAAGCCCAGGTTCTGGGCTCTCCTATCAAAAAGGAGATTATGGTACAAACTTTTATCCTGTCAGAGTGGTATGTACGTGGTTTTAGTGTAAAGAGCAAATGACATGCGTTTTTGAAATCTCTGTATTCAGAGCGTTTCCCTGAAAAGGGTTGTGGCAGCTGTATATGAGGTTCAAGAATTTCAGGTTGTTTAGTAGGTAAACAGTCCTTTATCAAAGCTTTCAAAGCAGTGTTTTTGTCTTGAACCTGTCAGGGTGCCAGGAATCAGACTGAGACGAGAAGTGCAAAAATAATCACACCTTTATTAATAGCAAAAAATAATAAAAAGTCCACAAGTCAAATAACAAGCCAGGAATCCAAACCAGAGCTGGTAGTCAGACAAGCCGAGTCAGGAGCCAAAGCGAGTAGTCAGACGAGCCGGAATCAGGAATAAGGAGAACAGCAGAGTCAGGAACAAGCCAGGGATCAGGAACCAGGAAGGACGTCAGACAGCCAGGTAATACACAGGAGCTCTCAAAAACAGGTCTGAGACCACGCAAGGACAAAGCATACTGGACAGAGGCCCTTTAAATAATAAGTGATGACATCACAATTCTGAGACTGCATCCTGTCTCACATGGATGATGTAAACCAGTCTGGCCATAAAAGGAAGTGCAGGAAGTGAGCAGCATCCCCCACAATGCACCATAGTCAGGAAGAGAGGTGAGTAAAATGGCTGCCAGCAGCATATGGCAAACAAGTCAGGAAAAAACCCTGACAGTACCCTCCCCTCAACGACCCCTTCCCCTGTGGAAGGACAAAAGGCTTATTGGGGAAACAGGCATGGAAGGCACGGAGGAGGGCGGGAGCATGAACATCAGAGGAGGGAACCCATGAACGCTCCTCTGGACCGTAGCTCCTCCAATGAACCAAATACTGAACACGGCCCCTGGACATACAAGAGTCAATAATGCTGCTGACCTCATACTCCTCATGATTGTCAACAAAGATAGGACGGGGACGAGGCAACACAGTGGTAAACTGATTACAAACCAATGGTTTCAAGAGGGAGACATGAAAAACATTGGAGATGCGCATTGCAGGAGGAAGGTCAAGAGCGTAGGCCACAGGACTGACCCATCAGAGTATTTGAAAAGGACCAACATAACGGGGAGCCAGTTTATTGGAAGGCACACGAAGGTTCAAGTTGCGGGAGGACAGCCAAACTCTCTCACCAACCTGGTAGGAAGGTGCAGGCAGACGCCTACGATCAGCCTGGAACTTTTGGCGCTGCATAGAACGATGAAGGCAATCCTGAATCTGCACCCACGTGGAACGGAGTTGCCGGAGATGCTCCTCCAAAGCCGGAATCCCCTGAGACATGAATGAATCGGGCAACAAGGATGGTTGAAACCCATAATTCGCCATGAACGGGGATAACTAGGAGGAAGCATTAATAGCACTATTACGAGCAAACTCTGCCCAAGGTAACAGTTCAGACCAATTATTGTGGTGATCTGAGACATAGCAACGGAGGAACTGTTCCAGAGCATGATTAGACCATTCCGCAGCCCCATTGGATTGAGGGTGATATGCCGAGGAGAAGGAGAGCTGGATCCCCATTTGAGCACAAAAGGAACGCCAAAATCTGGAGACAAACTGGCTACCCCGGTACGACACTATCACCTTGGGTAACCCATGTAAACAGAAGACCTCACGGGCAAAAATTGAAGCAAGCTCCTGAGCGGTAGGCAACTTCTTCAAGGGAACCCATTTGGCCTGTCAGGGCGACAAACGTTTTGCTTCAGATAGATAAGTTAAATTCTTGTGGTCAGTAAGAATGAGCACTGGCACGCTAGTACCCTCGAGAAGATGCCTCCATTCCTTGAGTGCCAAAATTATGGCCAGTAATTCCCTGTCGCCAATTTCATAATTGCACTCAGCTGGAGACAATTTCTTAGAGAAGAAACCACACGGATGCAAGGAACCGTCAGGCGTAGGACGTTGAGACAAGAGGGCACCTACTCCAGTCTCAGACGCATCGACCTCAAGAACGAAAGGCAGGACAGGGTTAGGATGAGCCAGAACTAGAGCAGCAGCAAAGGCAGTCTTAAGACTATCAAAGGCCTCAATGGCAGTAGGTGACCAATGGAGTGGATCATTCTCTTTACGGGTCATGTCTGTGATAGGTTTGACCAAGGAAGAAAAGTTTTTAATAAACTTTCTATAGTAATTGGCGAACCCCAAAAAACATTGAATAGACCAAAGACCAACTGTGCGAGGCCACTGCAGAACTGCAGATAACTTGTCAGGATCCATGGAGAACCCTGCAACGGAGATAACATAACCTAGGAAGGTTACTTGAGTCTGATGGAACTCACATTTCTCAAGTTTACAAAACAGGCCGTTCTCACGTAGTCTCTGAAGAACCCGTGTAACATCAGAACGATGAGCCTCAAGTGTGGGTGCGTGTATGAGGATGTCGTCTAAGTACACCACAACACACTGTTGCAACATATCTTGTAGGACATCATTAATAAATTCCTGGAAAACAGCAGGAGCATTACATAGGCCAAAGGGCATTACAAGATACTCATAATGCCCGCTCCTGGTGTTAAATGCTGTTTTCCATTTGTGGCCCTCCTTGATCTTAACGAGATTGTACGCTCCTCCCAAATCAAGCTTAGTAAAGACCGTAGCACCCTTGAGGCGGTCAAAGAGTTCCGTAATGAGAGGAATAGGGTAAGCATTCTTAATGGTAAGACGATTAAGATCCCTATAATTGATGCATGGTCTTAACTTGCAACCCTTTTTCTTCACAAAGAAGAAGCCAGCCCCTGCAGGAGAGCAGGATTTGTGGATGATCCCCCGCGACAGAGCATCGGAAACATACTCCTCCATAGCACAATTCTCTGCAACAGACAGAGGGTAAACCCAGCCCTGAGGAGGAATGGCTCCGGGTTGCAGGTCTATGGCACAATCGTAAGACCGGTGAGGAGGCAACGTACCGGCACGCACCTTGTCAAAAATGTCTAGGAACTCTTGGTACTCCTCTGGCAATGGAGATACTGAAGAAGTGCACAAGACTTTAACTGGTTTCTGAAGACAAGTGCAAATACATTGCGGAGACCACGACAAAATTTCGGACCTGCGCCAGTCGAGACTGGGATTGTGCTTTTGGAGACAGGGATAACCCAGAACAACCGGATAATGCAGAGAGTTTATCACCTGGAACTGGAGGGTTTCAAAATGGAGAGCCCCTGAATGTGTGTAGTGTAGGTGGCGCTAAAATATATATTAAGTATACCTAGCAGTGGGCTAATAAACCAACGATACTATGTTGTCCTGGGACAGTTTTTTAACAATCCTCATATAAAAATACTTGAGTCAATAATTGGAGGTAACTCGTGCCTGGATTAGAATTATGTACAACTTTTTAATGATATAAAAGGTAAAAACACAATAAATCAAAAACACAGTAAAAATAATCCAAGCAATCTCTCATGCAATTGGCCCAAACACTCTTCAATCACAACCGCTTCTAAATAAAATTGCTAATACAAATTACTATATTGATATTAGATCCTCTATGTGAATGGTTAAGGAGATAAACGTCTAAGGAAAAAACATGCAGAAAGAGACAGGTATATGTTTGACTATCTGGCTTGGGTTCTATTCCCGATACAAGTCTCTGTGTATAGGGGACTTTCTTCTGTTGCCGTAACAGACAGACGTGTAACTGCCTGTTTCTACTCGGCCCGTAATATCAAATAGTCCTTGTTTTGCCTTGTTACAGTGGTACACCTGCTTGAAATCTCATGAGAAGGGGGAGTTCCCCAGATGAAATATGCAATCTTATGCAAATAGGGGCAAATCCCCACTCGGAACAACAGTCTTATGATGTATTCAAAATAGTAACACCGGAGTCTGTATTCAATGAACAGTTTCCACAGACAATCTTAATCCGGTTAGGTGGTATGGATCACACTTTAGCGGGGAGTTACTGACATATAGATACTCTCACCTGCTGGTCTTTGTCCGGGTGCATAAGCTCTTATAGCGATATTGAAAGTCTGGTTAAGTAGTGGACCTTCTTGTCCCTGTGGGTAACTATCTTCACTTGCGCAAGCCTTATCTGAGTTACCTTTTCACCGCAGCCTCTCCGTGACACTCTGCTCTTCAAGTACTTCGTACGCAGAGCCGGTTACTGCTGAGTTTCCTCTTTGTCTTTCACCTTTCTACGCGTTTCACCCCTAAGGTGTGGGGCTTTTTCAAGATGCAGTTTGAGAGTAAAAATATGCCTTTTATTTCCCCTAGTTGTCTTTGATTCGCTGATAACTTTTCACTTCCTATGGTCACTCTGGAAGTGAAATCTTCCTCAAAAGGTGGGATCCTCATGTCTATACAGGTAAGTATATTTTCTTACTTTTCAACCCATTTAGCTCAAGCAGGTTATATACCCTTGATATCTATAAGGATCTTTACACTCCTTACGTTTTCATGAGAAAAAACATTCAATCTCAACAAATAAACTTAAAATGCTAAACAGAGTTTATAATGGACTCAATAAGAATTAGTAAAAATTATTAAAAATTATTAAAAAATTATACATAATTCCCTTTGGGGATCGAACCTTGGATCCCTGGATCTTAAGTCTGAAGTGTTACCTCCAAGCTATTGGCGCGGCTATCTTAAACCATCGTGTTTAAATACTAGTATTATAAGGGCCTCTAATTTACAATAAGAGCTTTACTCGCAATAGAAACCTCGCTATCTCTCAAAATTGCCCTTATATCAGAAGGTCCTAGTTAAATAATGGGTTCTGGCTTCACCCGAATTAATGTTCCTAATATAAAAATTAATAATATAAATATAATAATATACATAACTTCTTTCATTTAGGGGAATTGAACTCTGGTAACTTAGATTGGAGGACTGTGGACCTAACCACTAAGCTATAGGTCCATCCAATTGTTAGACAGTACTATGGGATATAAGTCGATCTAATGAAATTCTTCCTATATTCTTAATTGGAATAATAATTAAAATATGAATTACGGTCCTCTGAATGACAAATCTGTATTAATCTATGCTACTAAGTATACTATCTCTAGGTTACTTTATTTGATAAAGAAACCATATTGGTGACATTTTCAATAATTGGGAACATAATAATGTATTCTATAATTGTAATCATGATAAAAATGGAATAATATCAAGTTCAGAGTTTAAACCATTTGGGTGTAGTGTGTTAAAATTGTAAATCATTTCCGCCTCCTTTTTCAGGAGTGCTGTTTCTAAATTTCCCCCTCTCCAATTTCCTTTTATTTTACATAGGCCCCAAAACTTCATGTCCTTGGTACTGTTCCTATGTACCTCTCTAAAGTGCTGGTATAAATGCGTCTCCAGCATGCCTTTTTCAATGTGCCAGAGGTGCTCACGGATTCTATCCCTCAACATTCGTGATGTTTCTCCGATATATATCAGGCCACACGAGCACTGCAACATATATATCACACCCCTACTATTACATCTTAGGACATCTTTAATTTTATATTGAATATTTAATCCTGGGATACTGATGTCTTTCTTTTTTGTGCTATGCTTACATGATTTACATGAGATACACGGATAGAATCCGTTTAATTCTTTACCACATAGATCTCTATCTTTCCCTTTACGGCACGTTTTTCCTTTAAATTCGCTTGGGGCCAACATAGATTTAAGGTTTTTAGTTTTTTTAAAAACCATTCTAGGGAAAGGAGGTAATTTATCTCCCACTATCGGGTCGCTTTTGACAATGTGCCAATGCTTCCTCAATAGTTTCCTTATCTTATTGTGATCATCATTAAATTCGGTTATGAATGGTACATCATATTCATCTACAATCGAGTTGGTTTTGGGTTTATAACTCAGTAATGTGTCCCTATTGGTTTCCCTAGCTCTTATAACTGCATTATTTATAATTTCCTCTTTATAACCCCTTTCAACAAATTTTCCTTTTAATAGTTTGATTTGTTCTTCAAAATCACCCATTTCAGTGCAATTTTTCCTGATTCTCAGGCACTGTCCTACCGGAATATTATTTTTCCATTTAGAAAAGTGGCAGCTGGATGCATGGATGTAGTTGTTAGAATCAGTAGGTTTGAAATGGGTCTTAGTTATTAATTTATTATTTTCCACTCTAATGTCCAAATCTAGAAATGTTATGGTTTCTTTGCTTATTTGATAAGTAAAAGATAGTCCTTTATCATTATTATTCATTATTCCGAACATCTTAATCAAATCTTCTTCGCTCCCTTTCCATAAAATAATGATATCATCGATATATCTTTTAAAGAGCACGAGACTCGCACCGAGCTCCGCAAACTGGAGAAATCTGTTTTCCCAGTCTCCCATAAACAAGTTTGCGTAGCTCGGTGCGAATCTCGTGCCCATCGCCGTTCCCTCTATTTGTAAAAAATAGTTATCATTGAATGAGAAATAGTTATGTTCCAAAATGAAGCGAATGCATTCAATTAGGAAAGTTCCTTGTTCTTTTTTTAGACTTGGATCTTGTTGTAAAAATCCCTCTATTGCCTCTATACCAAGGGTATGGTTGATATTAGTATATAGTGATACCACATCACAGGTCGCTAATATGTAGTCTTCTTTCCAATCTATTTCATTAAGTGTTTTTAATAAGCTTGTAGAATCTTTTAAATAGGTGTCTAGTTTGACTACATATTTCTGCAAAAACTTATCGACATATTCAGATAAGTTAGCAGTAAGGGAACCTATGCCAGAGACAATAGGTCTTCCGGGTGGATTCACTAAGTTTTTGTGTACTTTCGGCAGGTAGTAGAAGATGGGAATTATTGGGTGTTGAGGTTTTAAATATATAAATTCTTTATCTGTCAAAATTCCCTCTTCCTGTCCTTTCGAAAGTATCTTATTTAATTTCTCTAGAAAATTTTTCGTTGGATCCAAAGTTAACTTTCTATATGTCTTCTTATCGTTCAATAATCTATATGCTTCTTCTTTATATTTAACAGTATCTAGAATCACCACCCCCCCCCCTTTATCTGCCATTTTTATGGTAATAGTCTCATCATTTTGCAATTCCTTTAATATTTCTCTCTCTTTTTTAGTCAAATTTTTCTTAGTGTGTTTACCTGAACTTTCCATTTTTCTTAGGTCAGCTAGGACCATCTTTTCAAATGTTTCTAGGTTACTACCTTTATCGTTACTAGGGTAGAAATTAGATTTAGTCTTCAGAGAAGTATGTTGATATATTTCTTCTTTCTTATTACTATTGGCACTGTTGTTATATCTATCAATAGGGTTTTTCAGAAAAAATCTTTTAAGAGTAAGATTTCTTACATATTTCCTGACACTGATATAGGTTTCAAACTTATTTAGTGATTTCGATGGTGCAAAGGAAAGTCCTAGTTTCAATATCTTTTCCTCGTTTTTACTTAATTCCCTTTTACTTAAATTAAAGATCCCTTTGGTCGTTTTAATTATTTCTGTCTTTTTGCCTCCATTCTTTCCCCTTCCTCCTCTGACTCCTCTTTTTGTCTTTTTCCTATCCTTGGTGTGTCTAGTCTTTGATTTTTTACATTTCTTAATGAGGGTCCTTCTCTTGGGGGGCTTCTGCCCAAAAAAGCCAACTCATTTGTTGTTAATTCTAATCGTTCCTCATTTGTTGTAGTGAGCGGACCAAATCTATTGGTTGTTGGTATAGTTGTCTGTTTCGGTTCTGCCTTTCTATTTTCCCTTTTTTTGGGGGGATTATCCCTCTCTAAATTCGTTCTCTCATTATAATCTCTTTCGTCTGACCTATAGTCTCTCTCTGGGTATGTTTCTTTTCTCACATCCCTTCCGTGTCTTTCTTCATCTCTAGAATCATTATAATTCTCATGTCTATTCCAACCTGTATTATCTCTTCTATCATAATGATAGTATCCCCTACCTTGGTTATATGGTCTATTAGGAAAGAATTCGCGATAAGGCCTTATATATTGGTTATAGCTTTGATAATAGCCTTGATTATACCTTCTCCTTTGATTATAGTTTCTATCATGATATGTATAATCTCTCATATTAATTCTATTTTCATTATAATTCCTCTGAAAATTCCCCTGAGCCATTAATTGGGAATTTCCTTGTCTAGTCTGATCTCTAGTAGGTTCTCTGTTATTATGTCTCCCCTCTTCCCACCCGTTATTACTATTATTAGTATTTGCTTTATTAATGTTTTCCCTTAAAATTATTTCTTGCTCTTCTGTTTGGTTCGATTCCTTTAAGTCCCTCTCAAATTTCTTACATTTAGTTAATACTATATCTCTTTTTATATTTTCCAATCTATCTATTAATACTTTTTGTTTGTCCTTTAATAGCTGATCTTCTTTCACCGGATCTAATTTTTCTTTAATGACTTGAATCTCATTATTAATGGACTCTAGACTCTCATTTCTAGATTTTTTGATAATTTTGATTAATCTTTTAGATGCCCCTACTAGGACCTCATCCCATTCATTTTGTAAAACTTCACTTAATTCAAAAGTACATTTCTTTTTGAATTTTAACCCTCTGGGTATGATATCTTGTTCTAGGTATCTATCCAGAAAAATTAATTCCATTTTTTGCCTTATTTCTTTGTTCATCACCTTTTCTAGATCGCCCACCCATTTAATAATGTCAACCTTATCGGTTTCCTCATCTAACTTTTGGAATTCTTTTTTTGATAATTCAGAATACAATTTGTCTCTATACGTAAAAATATCCATAATAATTTAATTATAGTTGAGTTTATTTAGTCCCTGCTGCTCCTACTTCTTTGGAAGAAAAGAAAAATGGAGTTATAGAAAATACTTGAGAGGAGCGCTAGACTCGACCCACTTAGCCAACCTCTGGTCCTACCTCCTTCCTAGGTAGTTAAAAAATAGGAGAATCTGAATGTGTGTAGTGTAGGTGGCGCTAAAATATATATTAAGTATACCTAGCAGTGGGCTAATAAACCAACGATACTATGTTGTCCTGGGACAGTTTTTTAACAATCCTCATATAAAAATACTTGAGTCAATAATTGGAGGTAACTCGTGCCTGGATTAGAATTATGTACAACTTTTTAATGATATAAAAGGTAAAAACACAATAAATCAAAAACACAGTAAAAATAATCCAAGCAATCTCTCATGCAATTGGCCCAAACACTCTTCAATCACAACCGCTTCTAAATAAAATTGCTAATACAAATTACTATATTGATATTAGATCCTCTATGTGAATGGTTAAGGAGATAAACGTCTAAGGAAAAAACATGCAGAAAGAGACAGGTATATGTTTGACTATCTGGCTTGGGTTCTATTCCCGATACAAGTCTCTGTGTATAGGGGACTTTCTTCTGTTGCCGTAACAGACAGACGTGTAACTGCCTGTTTCTACTCGGCCCGTAATATCAAATAGTCCTTGTTTTGCCTTGTTACAGTGGTACACCTGCTTGAAATCTCATGAGAAGGGGGAGTTCCCCAGATGAAATATGCAATCTTATGCAAATAGGGGCAAATCCCCACTCGGAACAACAGTCTTATGATGTATTCAAAATAGTAACACCGGAGTCTGTATTCAATGAACAGTTTCCACAGACAATCTTAATCCGGTTAGGTGGTATGGATCACACTTTAGCGGGGAGTTACTGACATATAGATACTCTCACCTGCTGGTCTTTGTCCGGGTGCATAAGCTCTTATAGCGATATTGAAAGTCTGGTTAAGTAGTGGACCTTCTTGTCCCTGTGGGTAACTATCTTCACTTGCGCAAGCCTTATCTGAGTTACCTTTTCACCGCAGCCTCTCCGTGACACTCTGCTCTTCAAGTACTTCGTACGCAGAGCCGGTTACTGCTGAGTTTCCTCTTTGTCTTTCACCTTTCTACGCGTTTCACCCCTAAGGTGTGGGGCTTTTTCAAGATGCAGTTTGAGAGTAAAAATATGCCTTTTATTTCCCCTAGTTGTCTTTGATTCGCTGATAACTTTTCACTTCCTATGGTCACTCTGGAAGTGAAATCTTCCTCAAAAGGTGGGATCCTCATGTCTATACAGGTAAGTATATTTTCTTACTTTTCAACCCATTTAGCTCAAGCAGGTTATATACCCTTGATATCTATAAGGATCTTTACACTCCTTACGTTTTCATGAGAAAAAACATTCAATCTCAACAAATAAACTTAAAATGCTAAACAGAGTTTATAATGGACTCAATAAGAATTAGTAAAAATTATTAAAAATTATTAAAAAATTATACATAATTCCCTTTGGGGATCGAACCTTGGATCCCTGGATCTTAAGTCTGAAGTGTTACCTCCAAGCTATTGGCGCGGCTATCTTAAACCATCGTGTTTAAATACTAGTATTATAAGGGCCTCTAATTTACAATAAGAGCTTTACTCGCAATAGAAACCTCGCTATCTCTCAAAATTGCCCTTATATCAGAAGGTCCTAGTTAAATAATGGGTTCTGGCTTCACCCGAATTAATGTTCCTAATATAAAAATTAATAATATAAATATAATAATATACATAACTTCTTTCATTTAGGGGAATTGAACTCTGGTAACTTAGATTGGAGGACTGTGGACCTAACCACTAAGCTATAGGTCCATCCAATTGTTAGACAGTACTATGGGATATAAGTCGATCTAATGAAATTCTTCCTATATTCTTAATTGGAATAATAATTAAAATATGAATTACGGTCCTCTGAATGACAAATCTGTATTAATCTATGCTACTAAGTATACTATCTCTAGGTTACTTTATTTGATAAAGAAACCATATTGGTGACATTTTCAATAATTGGGAACATAATAATGTATTCTATAATTGTAATCATGATAAAAATGGAATAATATCAAGTTCAGAGTTTAAACCATTTGGGTGTAGTGTGTTAAAATTGTAAATCATTTCCGCCTCCTTTTTCAGGAGTGCTGTTTCTAAATTTCCCCCTCTCCAATTTCCTTTTATTTTACATAGGCCCCAAAACTTCATGTCCTTGGTACTGTTCCTATGTACCTCTCTAAAGTGCTGGTATAAATGCGTCTCCAGCATGCCTTTTTCAATGTGCCAGAGGTGCTCACGGATTCTATCCCTCAACATTCGTGATGTTTCTCCGATATATATCAGGCCACACGAGCACTGCAACATATATATCACACCCCTACTATTACATCTTAGGACATCTTTAATTTTATATTGAATATTTAATCCTGGGATACTGATGTCTTTCTTTTTTGTGCTATGCTTACATGATTTACATGAGATACACGGATAGAATCCGTTTAATTCTTTACCACATAGATCTCTATCTTTCCCTTTACGGCACGTTTTTCCTTTAAATTCGCTTGGGGCCAACATAGATTTAAGGTTTTTAGTTTTTTTAAAAACCATTCTAGGGAAAGGAGGTAATTTATCTCCCACTATCGGGTCGCTTTTGACAATGTGCCAATGCTTCCTCAATAGTTTCCTTATCTTATTGTGATCATCATTAAATTCGGTTATGAATGGTACATCATATTCATCTACAATCGAGTTGGTTTTGGGTTTATAACTCAGTAATGTGTCCCTATTGGTTTCCCTAGCTCTTATAACTGCATTATTTATAATTTCCTCTTTATAACCCCTTTCAACAAATTTTCCTTTTAATAGTTTGATTTGTTCTTCAAAATCACCCATTTCAGTGCAATTTTTCCTGATTCTCAGGCACTGTCCTACCGGAATATTATTTTTCCATTTAGAAAAGTGGCAGCTGGATGCATGGATGTAGTTGTTAGAATCAGTAGGTTTGAAATGGGTCTTAGTTATTAATTTATTATTTTCCACTCTAATGTCCAAATCTAGAAATGTTATGGTTTCTTTGCTTATTTGATAAGTAAAAGATAGTCCTTTATCATTATTATTCATTATTCCGAACATCTTAATCAAATCTTCTTCGCTCCCTTTCCATAAAATAATGATATCATCGATATATCTTTTAAAGAGCACGAGACTCGCACCGAGCTCCGCAAACTGGAGAAATCTGTTTTCCCAGTCTCCCATAAACAAGTTTGCGTAGCTCGGTGCGAATCTCGTGCCCATCGCCGTTCCCTCTATTTGTAAAAAATAGTTATCATTGAATGAGAAATAGTTATGTTCCAAAATGAAGCGAATGCATTCAATTAGGAAAGTTCCTTGTTCTTTTTTTAGACTTGGATCTTGTTGTAAAATGGAGAGCCCCAACAGCCATGGACAACGGAGCGGTTTCATGAGTAACGAGTGCGGGCTGAAGGGGCCTGCAATCAATGGCCTCAATAGCAAGCGGAATGGACCGAGGCAAAACAGGAATGGAGTGCTTCGATACAAAAGCACTGTCAATTAAATAGCCTGCAGCACCGGAGTCAATAAGAGCCTGGGTGACTGTCACGATTACATATTGTTTAATAACAACCTGTTACTTTTACTGAGAATATCCCTTTAATTGTCTGATCAATTCACCTGCTATGCTATTTAAGCCTCCTCCCCCCTCTCCACTTTGCTTGTTATTGTTTTCCACTAACCATAGTGTGATTCAAACTGAGCACTAATTTACCTCTTTGGATTTCATCCTAAAATCTATCTTTCCGGATTCACCAAACTTATCTTGCTGAAACCAGCCTACATCTCTTGTTACCGGATTGACATTTTTTCCCAGCCGTTGCTGTCAGCTTACTCCATTCAGCCAAATCCTCCGCCCTGCATCGTGGAGCTGTGACGTCACATGCCAACTTCTTCGGCATCAGCGCTGCAACCGCTTCCCCAATTCAAGCTGTGAGATTTCTCTTCAACTTTCTAAAAACTTTGTTTTACCCTCCAGGTACAGTCTGTAACCTCTTACATATTTTTCAAGCTACTATCTTTTATGCAATAACTGCTACGCATATTTACTCATATTCCTGATATATTGTGGCAGAGCTTTATTTTGTCATAGTAGCTATTTTTCGTGTTAACACTGTTTCATTTTTTCTCTGGTTATAGACACGGTTTTTCTGTTGTTCCTCCAGTATTTATTTACTCGATACAGCTATAGAAATATCTAATGCTATTTATCCATATAACAAATTGCAAAGTTTACACTCGGATTCTGACATTACTTCTTTTAGTAATCCATGTTATTATCTAGTTTAAACCTTGCTACAAATCCTATAATCTTAGCAGTTGTGATTCATTTATATTATTGCATACTACAACATAGTATCTTTGACATTACAGAATAACAAGCGATAAAACATGGATCCAGCTGAGATGTCTAATCAGATACAAACTCTCTCTCAAAAAGTGGATGCATTAACTGATGGCCTCAATACCCTCAAACAAGAAAACCAGGGACTGAAAACTTATATTAAAGACTTTGTAGATAGTAGAACCCGGTTCCAGGAACCACAAGTTAGTCTCCCAGATGTATTCTCAGGGGATAGAAAACAATTTAGAGATTTTAAAAACTCTTGTCTTCTGTTGTTTGCACTAAAACCATACACATATCCCACTGACAGAGTTAAGGTGATGACTACCATTTCCTATTTAAGAGCAGAACCCAGAAGCTGGGCTAATTCCTTCCTGGAGACAAACGATGATATACTTAACTCTCTAGATTCCTTCTTTTCTACCCTTGGTCAGCTTTATGACGACCCTTACAAACAACCGCTGAAACTGCAATGCGCTCTCTTAAACAGAAAAGAAGAGATGTAGAAGATTATATTGCAGATTTTAAGAGGCTAGCTACTGACACCCAATGGAATAATTTGTCTCTAAAAAAACAGTTTAGATTGGGTTTGTCAGAATCTATTAAAGACGAACTCTCTCGCATTGAAATTCCTCACACTTTGGAGGAACTAATTAATCTCATATCAGTATTGACAGAAGGCTTAGGGAGAGACAAAACGAGAAAGGTTATCATGAGTCAACACATAAAAAACAAAACCCTTCTTTACCTACACATTCTCATGTTAAAAACACCACTGAACCTATGGAATTTGGTTTTCTTAAAGGCCCTTTAAGCAACCAAGAAAAGTTAAGAAGGCGCTCCCAGAATTTATGCATGTACTGTGCATCAGAAGAGCATACTGTCAAGGCCTGTCCCATTCTCCAGAAACAGAATAAGGGTAAGAACTCCCATCCTTTTTATTCCTTAAATGCTGTGTCACACTCTGCAAGCTACTGTAACCTATGCCTTCTCTTGCAGTGGGATCAACTTCGAGTGAACGTTTCAGGGATAATTGACTCTGGTGCTTCTGCCTCTTACATTGATGTGTCTTTTGCCACAAAAAATAAAATTCCACTTATAAAAAAAAAAGGCTCCTGTACCTTTAAGGGGAATTGATGGGGAGGTTCTGTCCTCTGGACCGGTAATTTATGAAACAATACTATTGCTCCTATCCACACCAGACCACTATAGGGAGTACATTTCCTTTGATGTCATTACATCCCCCGTCTTCCCTCTCATTTTAGGCCTACAATGGTTAAAATTACATAACCCTCTGATATCATGGTCAAATCTCACTGTAAAGCTTAATTCTGATTACTGCTTATCCACTTGCTACCCTACTCTGCTTTTACAACCACCTCAAATCTCCACTGATATAGAGATACCTAATGTTTATGCCGACTTTATTGATGTTTTCAGTAAAAAAGAATCCCAAAACCTACCGCCGCATCGTATTTATGACTGCCCTATTGATTTACTACCAGGTGCAGTCATACCTTGCGGTCATGTGTTCCCGTTGTCCAAACCTGAACTGGAACACTTAAAATCATATATTGAGGAAAATCTACAGAAGGGATTCATCAGACCATCTACCTCCCCCGCTGCGGCCGGTATGTTTTTTGTAAAAAATAAAGATGGCAGTTTAAGACCCATAGTGGACTACCGGCAGCTGAACAAGGTTACTGTTAAAAATCGGTATCCTTTGCCTCTTATTCCAGAGCTAATTGAGCGTTTGGAAGGTGCCAAGGTCTTCACTAAACTTGACCTCCGAGGTGCGTATAATCTCGTTCGTATGAGGGCTGGAGACGAATGGCTGACGGCGTTCCGTACTCGCTATGGCTTGTACGAATACACCGTCATGCCATTCGGTCTCTGCAACGCCCCGGCAACCTTCCAACACTTTATTAACGATATCTTCAAAGATATTCTTCACACCTATATTGTAATCTATCTTGATGATATTTTGATCTATTCAAAAACATTAGAAGAACACACAAAACACGTCAGACAGGTATTATCACGCTTACGCTCACATTCTTTATATGCTAAAGCCGAGAAATGTATATTTCATACAAACCAGATCACCTTTCTTGGTTATCAGATTTCGGAATTTGGCATACAGATGGACGACTCAAAAATCACCACCATACGACAGTGGCCAGAGCCAAGTAATAAGAAACAGGTACAAAGCTTTCTTGGCTTTGCAAATTTTTACCGAAAATTTATAAATAATTTCGCAGCAATTGCCAAACCACTTACCAACCTCACAAAATCAAATATTAAGTTCATCTGGACTGCTGAATCCCAAAAGGCTTTTGATCTCCTAAAACAAAAATTTACCTCTGCACCTATATTACGCTACCCTAACAACCAACTCCAATATGTATTAGAGGTCGATGCCTCCGATTATGCTATTGGAGCTGTTCTTTCACAAAGAGAACACCTAAAGAAACCTCTACATCCCGTAGCTTTTTATTCAAGATGTTTGACGGCTCCTGAGTTGCATTACCCCGTGGGTGACAAAGAGTTACTGACTATCAAGGTTGCTTTTGAACAGTGGCGTCATCTCCTTGAAGGTGTGACATACCTAACCATAGTGTATACTGATCATAGGAATTTACAGTACCTTAAAAGTACGAAAACCCTCACTGCACGACATGTTCGTTGGAATCTGTATTTCTCCAGATTTGATTTCCTTATCACTTACAGACCGGCTAGTAAGAACAAGAAGGCAGACGCTCTCTCACGGCTGCCTACTCCCTCCGATCTCTGTCTTCCAAAAGAATCTGTAATCCCAGAGAATAAATACCTGTTGTTTCTCATTGATTCTATTCCATTCCTAAGAGAAGAACAACATAAAGATCAAACTAAGCTTCTTCAACAGTTACAAATGAAACAGGATTCCCTTTATTACTTTGATGAGAAGTTATATGTACCCCCTTCTATCAGAGATTTGATTTTACATTCAGCTCATGAATCCTTATTTGCTGGACACACCGGAATCCACAAGACACAAGAGCTTATTAAAAGGAGTTACTGGTGGCCTGATATGAATACCGACATAATGAAGTACATTAACACCTGTTCAGTATGTGCTACCACTAAAAGATCAAAACATAGGCCCTATGGGTTACTCATGCCTTTACCTACTCCAACACGACCTTGGGCCGACATAGCCTTGGATTATGTCGTTGATCTCCCCAGATCCTCCAATAATACTACTATCCTTGTCGTGGTGGACTTATTCAGTAAGATGATACATCTCATACCGTACCACAAGCTACCTACCGCTGCCGAAACTATACATTTGCTCTTACTACACGTCTTCAGACTTCACGGTCTCCCTCGACGCATTTTAACAGACCGTGGCTCGCAGTTTACTAGTTCTCTCTGGACTGAATTTTGCAAGATTTTCAGTATTGACAAAAGACTTTCAACCTCTTATCATCCTCAGACTAATGGTCAGACTG
Organism: Bombina bombina; assembly: GCF_027579735.1. Taxonomy (NCBI): domain Eukaryota; kingdom Metazoa; phylum Chordata; class Amphibia; order Anura; family Bombinatoridae; genus Bombina; species Bombina bombina. The sequence goes on from NC_069500.1 coordinate 1,136,232,677, forward strand.
AAAGGTCTAACCAAAGCATTGAACAATTCCTAAGGTCTTATTGTCATTTCGACCAACACTCTTGGTCTCAACATCTGCCCTATGCTGAATTTACCTTCAACAACACAGTACATTCCACAACCAACCAGACTCCATTCTTCATTAACTATGGATTCCATCCAACATTTCAACTACTACCCCAAATCAGTTCACTACCATATATCTCTGATTTAACAAATTCCATCACTTCTAATTTTGCAAAAGTCAGGACCGCTATTGAACAAGCTAAAACCAAACAGAAACTTTATTACGACTTAAGAAGGATGGCTCCACCACAGTACTCCCTTGGAGATCTAGTTTGGCTGTCAACCAAAAACTTACATCTTAATACTCCTAGCAAGAAACTTTCACCATTATTCATTGGTCCTTTTCAGATAATCAAAATCATAAATGAGAATGCAGTTCGGTTACAATTACCTAGCACTCTGAAAATACACCCTACCTTCCATGTTTCCCTACTGAAACCCTACCGTTCTGTACGAGATGCCACTTCACGCCAAAGTATACCTCCTATCTCCATTGATCCCAACATTGAATATGAGGTTAAATCCATACTTGACTCTAGAATGTATAGGGGTAACTTACAGTATCTGATAAGATGGAAAGGCTACACTTCAGAACATGACTCTTGGGAGCCAGCTGTTAATATTTCTGCCCCCAGACTCATCTCGCAATTCCATCAGCAGAATCCGGATCGTCCTCATCCCTGATCCACGGAGTGGATCATTTAGGGGAGCATCCTGTCATGATTACATATTGTTTAATAACAACCTGTTACTTTTACTGAGAATATCCCTTTAATTGTCTGATCAATTCACCTGCTATGCTATTTAAGCCTCCTCCCCCCTCTCCACTTTGCTTGTTATTGTTTTCCACTAACCATAGTGTGATTCAAACTGAGCACTAATTTACCTCTTTGGATTTCATCCTAAAATCTATCTTTCCGGATTCACCAAACTTATCTTGCTGAAACCAGCCTACATCTCTTGTTACCGGATTGACATTTTTTCCCAGCTGTTGCTGTCAGCTTACTCCATTCAGCCAAATCCTCCGCCCTGCATCGTGAAGCTGTGACGTCACACGCCAACTTCTTCGGCATCAGCGCTGCAACCGCTTCCCCAATTCAAGCTGTGAGATTTCTCTTCAACTTTCTAAAAACTTTGTTTTACCCTCCAGGTACAGTCTGTAACCTCTTACATATTTTCAAGCTACTATCTTTTATGCAATAACTGCTACGCATATTTACTCATATTCCTGATATATTGTGGCAGAGCTTTATTTTGTCATAGTAGCTATTTTTCGTGTTAACACTGTTTCATTTTTTCTCTGGTTATAGACACGGTTTTTCTGTTGTTCCTCCAGTATTTATTTACTCGATACAGCTATAGAAATATCTAATGCTATTTATCCATATAACAAATTGCAAAGTTTACACTCGGATTCTGACATTACTTCTTTTAGTAATCCATGTTATTATCTAGTTTAAACCTTGCTACAAATCCTATAATCTCAGCAGTTGTGATTCACTTTGACATTACAGTGACTATGGAGGAGTCTACCCATGAAAGGACAACCGTGACCAAAGGTTTCTCCTTTAGCGGTTCCGGGGACAAGGATAAACCACCTAAGGTCTGCCCCCGACAGAACCTTAGGTGTAAGCGTTTCCCGGCCGTGTAGGACAAGACTTCAAAAGGTGGCCCTGTAACCCACAATAGAGGCAGAGCCCCTCCCTCCTCCTAAAGGCCCTCTCCGCTGCAGAGAGATGTGTAAATCCCAACTGCATCGGCTCAGCAGTACCCGGTGACTCGGGACAAGGAGGCATGGGAGGAGAGGGAGGCATGGGTGGGAACGAACACGTAGGAGACAATGGTACAGGAGGCTTCCGCAATCGCTCCTTGAAAGAAGGCCTCTCACTTAGTCTGATGTCAATTAGGATCAAAAAAGACACCAATGCCTCGAGATCCTCTGGTAAATCTCTGGCAGCAACTTCGTCTTTAATCGCATCAGAGAGCCCATGAAAGAAGGCGGCAACAAGGGCTTCATTGTTCCAGCCTACCTCTGCTGCAAGCGTACAGAACTCAATGGCATACTGAGCAACAGATCTTGTACCTTGCTGAATGGACAAGAGTAGTTTAGCAGCAGAGGAGGAGCGAGCTGGAACAACAAATACCCTTCGAATGGAGGCCACAAATTCAGGGTAATTTGAAATCACAGGTTTATTAGTCTCCCACAAGGGATTAGCCCAGGCAAGAGCTGTGTCAGAGAGTAACGAGATGAGAAATCCCACCTTAGCTCTGTCAGAGAGAAACGCCTGAGGTAACATCTCAAAGTAAATGCCCACCTGGTTCAAAAACCCTCTGCACTGATTAGGATCGCCTCCATATCGCTGAGGTAGAGGTGCAGAACCGGACATGCTCCTGGTAGGCATAGGTGCAGCAGCGGAAACAGGAGCAGCCATAACTTGCGGGACACTTTGGTCCAAATGAGCAGTGCGAGTCAGCAGGGTTTGCAGGTCTAGTGCAAATTGATCCAAGAGGTGATACTGTTCATCCATCCTGGAAATTATGGCAGGTAAAGGTGGATTATTAGCACCATCAGGATTCATGGTCCTTGCGTAATGTCAGGGTGCCAGGAATCAGACTGAGACGAGAAGTGCAAAAATAATCACACCTTTATTAATAGCAAAAAATAATTAAAAGTCCACAAGTCAAATAACAAGCCAGGAATCAAAACCAGAGCTGGTAGTCAGACAAGCCAAGTCAGGAGCCAAAGCGAGTAGTCAGACGAGCCGGAATCAGGAACAAGGAGAAAAGCAGAGTCAGGAACAAGCCAGGGATCAGGAACCAGGAAGGACATCAGACAGCCAGTTAATACACAGGAGCTCTCACAAACAGGTCTGAGACAACGCAAGGGCAAAGCATACTGAACAGAGGCCCTTTAAATAATAAGTGATGACATCACAATTCTGAGACTGCATCCTGTCTCACATGGATGATGTAAACCAGTCTGGCCATAACAGGAAGTGCAGGATGTGAGCAGCATCCCCCACAATGCACCATAGTCAGGAAGAGAAGTGAGTAAAATGGCTGCCAGCAGCACATGGCAAACAAGTCAGGAAAAAACCCTGACAGAACCTCAGTTAAGCCACGGGCCAGATATTTAACCTTTCGATTGAGGCTAGCAATTTCATTGTTAATTTCAGTTGGATCCATAACAGTGGTGAAATTCAACAATGTCTTTAGGCCTGATTATTCTGTAATGTCTAGAGATAAAATGTGATAGACTCTAAACAATACTAGTTCCTACCCAGTTAATCTAATAAATTTTGTTGTTGCTCTGATATAAACAAACTCAGTAGTTAGAGGTACAGCTATTGAGTGAGATATTGTGAGCACATTACTTGGTTTAGATAGTGGTAGTGCATGAGTCTTGGAAAACAAACTCAATTAGAGCAGTTTACAGAGACACAAGACATGCAAACAGCATAGGTACTAGATTAAATGTAGCAGTTTCAGGTTTCATGATAACCAAGGTAGCGAGATAAAAGTTCAAACAATAAAAAGAGGTCTTGGCATCCAATTCATATATGACATATATAGTATCTAGACATGTGCACGGCTAAAAAATTCGGTTAGTTTTCGGTTCAGATCGATTCGGACTTTTCGAATTTCGTTTCGGATCGAATCGGATTCGGCAAAATTTGAATAAATTCGTTTCGGATTTATTCGGATCCGAATAAATTCGTTTCGGATTTATTCGGATTCGGCTGAATTTGGTTCTATTCGGTTCCGAAATTCGGTATGTTTTAGTACACTAAGTCACTAACACCCATAAACTACCTATGAACCACTAAACCGAGGCCCCCCCACATCGCAAACCCTATAATAACATTATTTAACCCCTAATCTGCCGATCGGATATCGCCGCAACCTACATTATAGCTATTAACCCCTAATCTGCTGTCCCTAACACCGCCGACCCCTACATTATAGTTATTAACCCCTAATCTGCCCCCCCCAACGTCGCCGCAATCTAACTACAAGTATTAACCCCTAATCTGCCGACCCGATATCACCGCCGCCTACATTATAGCTATTAACCCCTAATCTGCTGTCCCTAACACCGCCGACCCCAACATTATAGTTATTAACCCCTAATCTGCCCCCCCCAACGTCGCCGCAATCTAACTACAAGTATTAACCCCTAATCTGCCGACCCGATATCGCCGCCGCCTACATTATAGCTATTAACCCCTAATCTGGTGTCCCTAACACCGCCGACCCCTACATTATAGTTATTAACCCCTAATCTGCCCCCCCCAACGTCGCCGCAATCTAACTACAAGTATTAACCCCTAATCTGCCGACCGCAAATCGCCGCCACTATAATAAATGTATTAACCCCTAAACCGCCGCACTCCCGCCTCGCAAACACTATAATACATTTTATTAACCCCTAATCTGCCCTCCCTAACATCGCCGCCACCTACCTACAATTATTAACCCCTAATCTCCTGCCCCCAACGTCGCCGCTACTATAATAAGGTTATTAACCCCTAAACCTAAGTCTAACCCTAACACTAACACCCCCTAACTTAAATATAATTTAAATAAAACGAAATAAGTTTACTATAGTTAAATAAATGAATCCTATTTAAAACTAAAGACTTACTTGTAAAATAAACCCTAAGATAGCTGCAATATAACTAATAGTTACATTGTAGCTATTTTAGGATTTATTTTTATTTTACAGGCAACTTTGTATTTATTTTAACTAGGTACAATAGTTATTAAATAGTTAATAACTATTTAATAACTACCTAGCTAAAATAAATACAAATTTACCTGTAAAATAAATCCTAACCTAAGTTACAATTACACCTAACACTACACTATCATTAAATTAATTAAATAAATGAATCATATTTAAAACTAAATACTTACCTGTAAAATAAACCCTAATATAGCTGCAATATAACTAATAGTTACATTGTAGCTATTTTAGCATTTATATTTATTTTACAGGCAACTTTGTATTTATTTTAACTAGGTACAATAGCTATTAAATAGTTATTGACTAATTAATAGCTACCTAGTTAAAATAATTACAAAATTACCTGTAAAATAAATCCTAACCTAAGTTACAATTAAACCTAACACTACACTATCATTAAATAAATTAACTACAAGTACCTACAATTATCTACAATTAAATAAACTAAAGTACAAAAACCCCCCACTAAATTACAAAAAAAAACAAACACTAAATTACAAAAAATAAAAAAACATTACAAGAATTTTAAACTAATTACACCTAATCTAAGCCCCCTAATAAAATAACAAAGCCCCCCAAAATAAAAAAAAATGCCCTACCCTATACTAAATTACAAAAGTTAGCAGCTCTATTACCTTACCAGCCCTGAACAGGGCCCTTTGCGGGGCATTCCCCAAAGAAAACAGCTCTTTTGCCTGTAAAAAAAAACACAATCCCCCCTTCCCACATTACAACCCACCACCCACATACCCCTACTCTAACCCAAACCCCCCTTAAATAAACCTAACACTACCCCCCTGAAGATCTCCCTACCTTGAGTCGTGTTCACCCAGCCGGGCCAAACTCTTCATCCGATGGGGCAGAAGAGGACATCCAGACCGGCAGAAGTCTTCATCCAAGCGGGGCAAGAAGAGGTCTTCCATCCATCATACAAGTACCAAAATACAAACAAACACTAAATTACCAAAAATAATAAAATATTACAATAATTTTAAACTAATTACACCTAATCTAAGCCCCCTACTAGCTATTAATATAGCTACAATATAACTAATAGTTACATTGTAGCTATTTTAGGATTTATATTTATTTTACAGGCAACTTTGTATTTATTTTAACTAGGTACAATAGTTATTAAATAGTTAATAACTATTTAATAACTACCTAGCTAAAATAAATACAAATTTACCTGTAAAATAAATCATAACCTAAGTTACAATTACACCTAACACTACACTATCATTAAATTAACTAAATAAATGAATCCTATATAAAACTAAAGACTTACCTGTAAAATAAACCCTAATATAGCTGCAATATAACTAATAGTTACATTGTAGCTATTTTAGCATTTATATTTATTGTACCGGCAACTTTGTATTTATTTTAACTAGGTTCAATAGCTATTAAATAGATATTGACTATTTAATAGCTACCTAGTTAAAATAATTACAAAATTACCTGTAAAATAAATCCTAATCTAAATTACAATTAAACCTAACACTACACTATCATTAAATACATTAACTACAAGTACCTACAATTAAATACAATTAAATAAACTAAGCTAAAGTACAACCCCCCCACTAAATTACAAAAAATAAAAAAATATTACAAGAATTTTAAACTAATTACACCTAATCTAAGCCCCCTAATAAAATAACAAAGCCCCCCAAAATAAAAAATGCCCTACCCTATACTAAATTACAAAAGTTAACAGCTCTATTACCTTACCAGCCCTTAAAAGGGCCTTTTGCGGGGGCATGCCCCAAAGAAAACAGCTCTTTTGCCTGTAAAAAAAACACACAATCCCCCCCCCACATTACAACCCACCACCCACATACCCCTACTCTAACCCAAACCCCCCTTAAATAAACCTAACACTACCCCCCTGAAGATCTCCCTACCTTGAGTCGTGTTCACCCAGCCGGGCCGAAGTCTTCATCCGATGGGGCAGAAGAGGACATCCAGACCGGCAGAGGTCTTCATCCAAGCGGGGCAAGAAGAGGTCTTCCATCCATCATACAAGTACCAAAATACAAACAAACACTAAATTACCAAAAATAATAAAATATTACAATAATTTTAAACTAATTACACCTAATCTAAGCCCCCTACTAGCTATTAATATAGCTACAATATAACTAATAGTTACATTGTAGCTATTTTAGGATTTATATTTATTTTACAGGCAACTTTGTATTTATTTTAACTAGGTACAATAGCTATTAAATAGTTAAGAACTATTTAATAACTACCTAGCTAAAATAAATACAAATTTACCTGTAAAATAAATCATAACCTAAGTTACAATTACACCTAACACTACACTGTCATTAAATTAACTAAATAAATGAATCCTATATAAAACTAAAGACTTACCTGTAAAATAAACCCTAATATAGCTACAAAATAACTAATAGTTACATTGTAGCTATTTTAGCATTTATATTTATTTTACAGGCAACTTTGTATTTATTTTAACTAGGTACAATAGCTATTAAATAGATATTTACTGTTTAATAGCTACCTAGTTAAAATAATTACAAAATTACCTGTAAAATAAATCCTAAACTTAGTTACAATTAAACCTAACACTACACTATCATTAAATAAATTAACTACAAGTACCTACAATTAAATACAATGAAATAAACTAAACTAAAGTACAAAAAAACAAACACTAAATTACAAAAAATAAAAAAATATTACAAGAATTTTAAACTAATTACACCTAATCTAAGCCCCCTAATAAAATAACAAAGCCCCCCAAAATAAAAAAATGCCCTACCCTATACTAAATTACAAAAGTAATCAGCTCTATCACCTTACCAGCCCTTAAAAGGGCCTTTTGCGGGGCATGCCCCATAGAAAACAGCTCTTTTGCCTGTAAAAAAAAGCACAATACCCCCCCCCCCCACATTACAACCCACCACCCACATACCCCTACTCTAACCCAAACCCCCCTTAAATAAACCTAACACTACCCCCCTGAAGATCTCCCTACCTTGAGTCGTGTTCACCCAGCCGGGCCGAAGTCTTCATCCGATGGGGCAGAAGAGGACATCCAGACCGGCAGAAGTCTTCATCCAAGCGGGGCAAGAAGAGGTCTTCCATCCATCATACAAGTACAAAAAATCCTATTGGCTGATCCAATCAGCCAATCAGATTGACCTCGCATTCTATTGGCTGATCGGAACAGCCAATAGAATGTGAGGTCAATCTGATTGGCTGATTGGATCAGCCAATCGGATTGAACTTGAATCTGATTGGCTGATTGAATCAACCAATCAGATTTTTCCTACCTTAATTCCGATTGGCTGATAGAATCCTATCAGCCAATCGGAATTCAAGGGACCCATCTTGGATGACATCACTTAAAGGTACAGTCACTTAGTCGTCGGATCAAGAAAGAAGAGGATGCTCTGCGTGGGATGTCTTCTGGATGCTGCCGCTCCGCTCCGGATGGATGAACAGAGAAGATGCCGCTTGGATCAAGACTTCTGATGGATGGAAGACCTCTTCTTGCCCCGCTTGGATGAAGACTTCTGCCGGTCTGGATGTCCTCTTCTGCCCGATTGGATGAAGACTTCGGCCCGCTGGGTGAAGACACGGTAGAGATATCTTCAGGGAGGTAGTGTTAGGTTTATTTAAGGGGGGTTTGGGTTAGAGTAGGGGTATGTGGGTGGTGGGTTGTAATGTGGGGGGGGTATTGTGTTTTTTTTTACAGGCAAAAGAGCTGTTTTCTTTGGGGCATGCCCCCGCAAAAGGCCCTTTTAAGGGCTGGTAAGGTAATAGAGCTGATTACTTTTGTAATTTAGTATAGGGTAGGGCATTTTTTTATTTTGGGGGGCTTTGTTATTTTATTAGGGGGCTTAGATTAGGTGTAATTAGTTTAAAATTCTTGTAATTTTTTTATTTTTTGTAATTTAGTGTTTGTTTTTTTGTACTTTAGTTTAGTTTATTTCATTGTATTTAATTGTAGGTACTTGTAGTTAATTTATTTAATGATAGTGTAGTGTTAGGTTTAATTGTAACTTAGGTTAGGATTTATTTTACAGGTAATTTTGTAATTATTTTAACTAGGTAGCTATTAAACAGTAAATATCTATTTAATAGCTATTGTACCTAGTTAAAATAAATACAAAGTTGCCTGTAAAATAAATATAAATGCTAAAATAGCTACAATGTAACTATTAGTTATATTGTAGCTATATTAGGGTTTATTTTACAGGTAAATCTTTAGTTTTATATAGGATTCATTTATTTAGTTAATTTAATGACAGTGTAGTGTTAGGTGTAATTGTAACTTAGGTTAGGATTTATTTTACAGGTAAATTTGTATTTATTTTAGCTAGGTAGTTATTAAATAGTTCTTAACTATTTAATAGCTATTGTACCTAGTTAAAATAAATACAAAGTTGCCTGTAAAATAAATATAAATCCTAAAATAGCTACAATGTAACTATTAGTTATATTGTAGCTATATTAATTGCTAGAAGGGGGCTTAGATTAGGTGTAATTAGTTTAAAATTATTGTAATATTTTATTATTTTTGGAAATTTAGTGTTTGTTTGTTTTTTTGTACTTTTCTGATGGATGGAAGACCTCTTCTTGCCCCGCTTGGATGAAGACTTCTGCCGGTCTGGATGTCCTCTTCTGCCCCATCGGATGAAGACTTCGGCCCGGCTTGGTGAACACGACTCAAGGTAGGGAGATCTTCAGGGGGGTAGTGTTAGGTTTATTTAAGGGGGGTTTGGGTTAGAGTAGGGGTATGTGGGTGTTGGGTTGTAATGTGGGGGGGGGTATTGTGTTTTTTTTTTACAGGCAAAAGAGCTGTTTTCTTTGGGGCATGCCCCAGCAAAAGGCCCTTTTAAGGGCTGGTAAGGTAATAGAGCTGTTAACTTTTGTAATTTAGTACTAAACTAAAACTAAAGTACAAACCCCCCCCCCCCCACTAAATTACAAAAAATAAAAAAATATTACAAGAATTTTAAACTAATTACACCTAATCTAAGCCCCCTAATAAAATAACAAAGCCCCCCAAAATAAAAAAAATGCCCTACCCTATACTAAATTACAAAAGTAATCAGCTCTATTACCTTACCAGCCCTTAAAAGGGCCTTTTGCGGGGGCATGCCCCAAAGAAAACAGCTCTTTTGCCTGTAAAAAAAAACACAATACCCCCCCCACATTACAACCCACCACCCACATACCCCTACTCTAACCCAAACCCCCCTTAAATAAACCTAACACTACCTCCCTGAAGATCTCTCTACCGTGTCTTCACCCAGCGGGCCGAAGTCTTCATCCGATCGGGCAGAAGAGGACATCCAGACCGGCAGAAGTCTTCATCCAAGCGGGGCAAGAAGAGGTCTTCCATCCATCAGAAGTCTTGATCCAAGCGGCATCTTCTCTGTTCATCCATCCGGAGCGGAGCGGCAGCATCCAGAAGACATCCCACGCAGAGCATCCTCTTCTTTCTTGATCCGACGACTAAGTGACTGTACCTTTAAGTGACGTCATCCAAGATGGCGTCCCTTGAATTCCGATTGGCTGATAGGATTCTACCAGCCAATCGGAATTAAGGTAGGAAAAATCTGATTGGTTGATTCAATCAGCCAATCAGATTCAAGTTCAATCCGATTGGCTGATCCAATCAGCCAATCAGATTGACCTCACATTCTATTGGCTGTTCCGATCAGCCAATAGAATGCGAGGTCAATCCGATTGGCTGATTGGATCAGCCAATAGGATTTTTTGTACTTGTATGATGGATGGAAGACCTCTTCTTGCCCCGCTTGGATGAAGACTTCTGCCGGTCTGGATGTCCTCTTCTGCCCCATCGGATGAAGACTTCGGCCCGGCTGGGTGAACACGACTCAAGGTAGGGAGATCTTCAGGGGGGTAGTGTTAGGTTTATTTAAGGGGGGTTTGGGTTAGAGTAGGGGTATGTGGGTGGTGGGTTGTAATGTGGGGGGGGGGATTGTGTTTTTTTTTTTTACAGGCAAAAGAGCTGTTTTCTTTGGGGCATGCCCCGCAAAGGGCCCTGTTCAGGGCTGGTAAGGTAATAGAGCTGTTAACTTTTGTAATTTAGTATAGGGTAGGGCATTTTTTTTTATTTTGGGGGGCTTTGTTATTTTATTAGGGGGCTTAGATTAGGTGTAATTAGTTTAAAATTCTTGTAATATTTTTTTATTTTTTGTAATTTAGTGGGTTTTTTTTTTTTTTTGTAATTTAGTGGGGGTTTTTTGTACTTTATTTAATTGTAGATAATTGTAGGTGCTTGTAGTTAATTTATTTAATGATAGTGTAGTGTTAGGTTTAATTTTAACTTAGGTTAGGATTTATTTTACAGGTAATTTTGTAATTATTTTAACTAGGTAGCTATTAATTAGTCAATAACTATTTAATAGCTATTGTACCTAGTTAAAATAAATACAAAGTTGCCTGTAAAATAAATATAAATGCTAAAATAGCTACAATGTAACTATTAGTTATATTGCAGCTATATTAGGGTTTATTTTACAGGTAAGTATTTAGTTTTAAATATGATTCATTTATTTAATTAATTAAATGATAGTGTAGTGTTAGGTGTAATTGTAACTTAGGTTAGGATTTATTTTACAGGTAAATTTGTATTTATTTTAGCTAGGTAGTTATTAAATAGTTATTAACTATTTAATAACTATTGTACCTAGTTAAAATAAATACAAAGTTGCCTGTAAAATAAAAATAAATCCTAAAATAGCTACAATGTAACTATTAGTTATATTGCAGCTATCTTAGGGTTTATTTTACAGGTAAGTCTTTAGTTTTAAATAGGATTCATTTATTTAACTATAGTAAACTTATTTCGTTTTATTTAAATTATATTTAAGTTAGGGGGTGTTAGTGTTAGGGTTAGACTTAGGTTTAGGGGTTAATAACCTTATTATAGTAGCGGCGACGTTGGGGGCGGGAGATTAGGGGTTAATAATTGTAGGTAGGTGGCGGCGATGTTAGGGAGGGCAGATTAGGGGTTAATAAAATGTATTATAGTGTTTGCGAGGCGGGAGTGCGGCGGTTTAGGGGTTAATACATTTATTATAGTGGCGGCGATTTGCGGTCGGCAGATTAGGGGTTAATACTTGTAGTTAGATTGCGGCGACGTTGGGGGGGGCAGATTAGGGGTTAATAACTATAATGTAGGGGTCGGCGTTGTTAGGGACACCAGATTAGGGGTTAATAGCTATAATGTAGGCGGCGGCGATATCGGGTCGGCAGATTAGGGGTTAATACTTGTAGTTAGATTGCGGCGACGTTGGGGGGGGGCAGGTTAGGGGTTAATAACTATAATGTAGGGGTCGGCGGTGTTAGGGACAGCAGATTAGGGGTTAATAGCTATAATGTAGGCGGCGGCGATATCGGGTCGGCAGATTAGGGGTTAATACTTGTAGTTAGATTGCGGCGACGTTGGGGGGGCAGATTAGGGGTTAATAACTATAATGTAGGGGTCAGCGGTTTTAGGGACACCAGATTAGGGGTTAATAGCTATAATGTAGGCGGCGGCGGTATCGGGTCGGCAGATTAGGGGTTAATACTTGTAGTTAGATTGCGGCGACGTTGGGGGGGGGCAGATTAGGGGTTAATAACTATAATGTAGAGGTCGGCGGTGTTAGGGACAGCAGATTAGGGGTTAATAGCTATAATGTAGGCGGCAGCGATATCGGGTCGGCAGATTAGGGGTTAATACTTGTAGTTAGATTGCAGCGACGTTGGGGGGGGCAGATTAGGGGTTAATAACTATAATGTAGGGGTCGGCGGTGTTAGGGACACCAGATTAGGGGTTAATAGCTATAATGTAGGCGGCGGCGATATCGGGTCGGCAGATTAGGGGTTAATACTTGTAGTTAGATTGCGGCGACGTTGGGGGGGGCAGATTAGGGGTTAATAACTATAATGTAGGGGTCGGCGGTGTTAGGGACAGCAGATTAGGGGTTAATAGCTATAATGTAGGTGGCGGCGATATTCGGTCGGCAGATTAGGGGTTAATAAAATAATGCAGGTGTCAGCGATAGCGGGGGCGGCAGATTAGGGATTAATAAGTGTTAGATTAGGGGTGTTTAGAGACTCGGGGTACATGTTAGGGTGTTAGGTGCAGACTTAGTGTTTCCCCATAGGAAACAATCGAGCTGCGGTGTTAGTTTTTTTTTCAGCCGAAACTCCCATTGTTTCCTATGGGGAAATGCCGAATTTAACCGAGCTAATTCGGATTTATTCGGAGATACGGCAGCTATTTCGGATTCATTCGGTAGATTCGGAATTATTTTAATTCGGAAATCCGAATCGATCCGAATCTCCGAATTTTCCGAATTTCCGAATAAATCCGAAACGAACCGCACATGTCTAATAGTATCAGAACTCAGAGTTTGTTATAGCAGAATGAGGCAGATAAGTATAAGTGAAAATGACTATCCAGAGTCAAAACAGATGCGGTTGTGGCAATAACAGAATAAATTGAATAAACCACATAAAGTAAAGTTCAGCGATTTGTATTCAATGATTATAGGAAGTACCTGTTGAGTCCTTGTTCCAAAGAACTTACTTGAAGTGCTCCCCGAATTCGTCGCTCATCAATCAGAGCTAGCGTGATCCTGTGAGTAAACCGGAAGTGCAGTCTAAGAGTTCCGGTAACGCTGTACTGATACACAGCGCGAGTGACAGGAGTGAACAGCTGCTGCGGTAGTGATGAATCCAGAGAGTGATTCTGAACTGCTGAGAACGTATGAAAGGCTCAGTGCAGGAGATTAAAGGTTAGAGAGTAACACTGGAATTAAATAATAAGACAAAGTACAATTGGGTATTACTTAGCCTTAGAACTTGATCTGAGATACGAGACTTGGAGAAGTTCACTACTCCTTAGGTGGAAACTTATTCAATAATCAGGCAAGAAACAGAGGGAGGAGTCTCCTTAAATAGAGGCAGGAAAGAAGTAGGAGGGAATATGTCTTAAAGGTATATTACAATAATTCCTATTTAAAACTAAATACTTACCTGTAAAATAAAGCCTAAGCTAGCTACAATATAACTAATAGTTACATTGTAGCTATCTTAGGTTTTATTTTTATTTCACAGGCATTGGAACAGCCAATAAAATGCAAGCTCAATCCTATTGGCTGATTGGATCAGCCAATAAGATTGAAGCTCAATCCTATTGGCTGATTGCATCAGCCAATAGGCTTTTTTCAACTTTAATTCTGATTGGCTGATATAATTCTATCAACCAATCTGAGTTTTTTTAGATAGGATTTTATTTGGGGGGTTTGGTTGTGTGGGTGGTGGGTTTTACTGTTGGGGGGGTTGTTTGTATTTTTTTTTTTACAGGGAAAATAGCTGATTTCTTTGGGGCAATGCCCAGCAAAAGGCCTTTTAAGGGCTATTGGCAGTTTAGTTTAGGTTAGGGGTTTTTTTTATTTTGGGGGGGCTTTTTTATTTTGATAGGGCTATTAGATTAGGTGTAATTAGTTTAAATATTTGATAATTTCTTTTTTATTTTGTGTAATTTAGTGTTTATTTTTTTTGTAATTTAGTTAATTATATTTAATTAATGTAATTGATTTAATTGTAGTGCAATGTTATGTGTTAGTGTAAGACAGGTTAGGTTTACTAACTAGTCTACCTAGTTAAAATAAATACAAACTTGCCTGTGAAATAAAATAAAACGACTAGATTACGAGTTGTGCGTTAGGGTTAAAAAGCAGCGTTGGCCGGTCCTAATGCTGCTTTTTAACGCCCGCTGGTATTACGAATCTTGCAGGTACAGGTGTACCGCTCACTTTTTTTGCCAGACTTGGAAATACCGCAAATCCACTTATATAAATTGCGTATCCTATTTTCTCAATGGGACTTGGATAGCGCTGGTATTACAAGTTTGACAAAAAGTGAGCGGTAGACCCTCTCCTGTCAAGACTGGTACCGCATTTTAAAGTCAGTAGTTAAGAGTTTTATGGTACAACGCCGCAGCATAAAACTCTTAACTAAAGTGCTAAAAAGTACACTAACCCCTAAACCGAGGCCCTCCCACATTGCAAACACTAAAATAATATTTTTAACCCCTAATCTGCCGAACCGGACATCGCCACCACTATAATAAATATATTAACCACTAAACCGCTGCACTCTCGCCTTGCAAACATTAGTTAAATATTATTAACCCCTAATCTGCCATCCCTAACATCACTGACACCAACCTACATTTATTAACCCCTAATCTGCCGCCCCCAACGTCGCCGCCACTATATTAAATTTATTAATCCCTAAACCTAAGTCTAACCTGAACCCTAACCCCCCCTAACAAATATAATTTAAATTAATCTAAATAAAATTACTATCATTAACTAAATTATTCCTATTTAAAACTAAATACTTACCTATAAAATAAACCCTAAGCTAGATACAATATAACTAATAGTTACATTGTAGCTAGCTTAGGGTTTATTTTTTTGCACGTTTGTATTTATTTTAGCTAGGTAGAATAGTAACTAAATAGTTATTAACTATTTAATAAACTACCTAGTTAAAATAAATACAAATTTACCTGTAAAATAAAACCTAACCTAAGTTACACTAACACCTAACACTACACTATAATTAAATTAATTCCCTAAATTAAATACAATTAAATACAATTATATAAAATTATCTAAAGTACTAAAAAACACTAAATTACAGAAAATAATAAACAAATTACAAGATTTTTCAACTAATTACACCTAATCTAATCCCCCTAACAAAATAAAAAAAAAAACCCAAAATAAAAAAAAGCCCTACCCTACACTTAATTACAAATAGCCCTTAAAAGGGCCTTTTGCGAGCATTGCCCCAAAGTAATCAGCTGTTTTACCTGTAAAAAAAGTACAAAACCCACCCAATACCCCCTCAAAAAAACTTAACACTAACCCATTGAAGATCACCTTACCGGGAGAAGTGGTCCTCCAGACGGGCAGAAGTCTTCATCCAGACGGCATCTTCTATCTTCATCCATCTGGCGCGGAGCGGGTCCATCTTCAAGACATTCGGCGTGGAGCATCCTCTTCCAACGAAGTCTTCTTACTAAATGACGGTTCCTTTAAGTGAGGTCATCCAAGATGGCGTCCCTTTAATTCCGATTGGCTGATAGAATTCTATCAGCCAATCGGAATTAAGGTAGAAAAAATCCTATTGGCTGATGCAATCAGCCAATAGGATTGAAGTTCGATCCTATTGGCTGATCCAATCAGCCAATAGGATTGAGCTGGCATTCTATTGGCTGTTCCAATCAGCCAATAGAATGCCAGCTCAATCCTATTGACTGATTGCATCAGCCAATAGGATTTTTTCTACCTTAATTCCGATTGGCTGATAGAATTCTATCAGTCAATCGGAATTGAAGGGACGCCATCTTGGATGACGTCACTTAAAGGAACCTTCACTTAGTAAGAAGACTTCGTTGGAAGAGGATGCTCCACGCCGGATGTCTTGAAGATGGACCCGCTCCGCGCCGGATGGATGAAGATAGAAGATGCCGTCTGGATGAAGACTTCTGCCCATCTGGAGGACCACTTCACCCGGCTTGGATGAGGACTTCTCCCGGCTTCGTGAGGACTTCGGCCTGGTTGGGTGAAGACTTCTCCCGGTAAGGTGATCTTCAAGGGGATAGTGTTAGTTTTTTTTTAAGGGGGTATTGGGTGGGTTTTAGAGTAGGGTTGGTTGTGTGGGTGGTGGGTTTTAATCTTGGGGGGGATTTGTACTTTTTTTACAGGTAAAAGAGCTGATTTTATTTGTAATTTAGTGTAGGGTAGGGCTTTTTTTATTTTGGGGGGCTTTTTTATTTTGTATGGGGGATTAGATTAGGTGTAATTAGTTTAAAAATCTTGTAATTTGTTTATTATTTTCTGTAATTTAGTGTTTGTTTTTTTTGGACTTTAGATAATTTTATTTAATTGTATTTAATTTTGGGACTTGATTTAATAATAGTGTAGTGTTAGGTGTTAGTGTAACTTAGGTTAGGTTTTATTTTACAGGTAAATTTGTATTTATTTTAACTAGGTAGTTATTAAATAGTTAATAACTATTTAATAACTATTCTACCTAGTTAAAATAAATACAAACTTGCCTGTAAAATAAAAATAAACCCTAAGCTAGCTACAATGTAACTATTAGTTATATTGTAGCTAGTTTAGGGTTTATTTTATAGGTAAGTATTTAGTTTTAAATAGGAATAATTTAGTTAATGATAGTTATTTTTATTTAGATTTATTTAAATTATATTTAAGTTAGGGGGTGTTAGGGTTAGACTTAGGTTTAGGGGTTAATAACTTTAATATAGTGGCGGCGACGTTGGGGGTGGCAGATTAGGGGTTAATAAGTGTAGGTAGGTGGCGGCAACATTGGGGGTGGCAGATTAGGGGTTAATAAACATAATGTAGGTGGTGGCGATGTTGGGGGCAGCAGATTAGGGGTTCCTAAGTATAATATAGGTGGCGACGGTGTCCGGAGCGGCAGATTAGGGGTTAATAATATAATGCAGGTGTCGGCAATGTCGGGGACAGCAGATTAGGGGTTAATAAGTGTAAGATTAGGGGTGTTTAGACTTGGGGTTCATGTTAGGGTGTTAGGTGTAGACATAAATGTATTTTCCCCATAGGAATCAATGGGGCTGCGTTAGGAGCTAAACGCTGCTTTTTTGCAGGTGTTAGGTTTTTTTCAGATGGCTCTCCCCCATTGATTCCTATGGGGAAATCGTGCATGAGCACGTTCAGCCAGCTCACCACTAACGTAAGCAGCGCTGGTATTGAGGTGAGATGTGGAGCAAAATTTTGCTCTACGCTCACTTTTTTGCGGTTAACGCCGGGTTTGTAAAAACCCGTAATACCAGCGCTGTCTGTAAGTGAGCATAAATTGCTCGTTAGCACCGCATAGCTTCTAACGCAAAACTCGTAATCTAGGCATAAGATAGCTACAATGTAACTATTAGTTATATTGTAGCTAGCTTAGGGTTTATTTTACAGGTAAGTATTTAGTTTTAAATAGGAATTATTTAGTTAATGATAGTAATTTTTATTTAGATTTATTTAAATTATAATAAAGTTAGGGGTGTTAGGGTTAGACTTAGGGTTAGGTTTAGGGGTTAATAACGTTAGTATAGTGGCGGCAGTGACGTTGGGGGTGGCAGATTAGGGGTTAATAATATTTAACTAGTGTTTGCAATGCGGGAGTGCGGCGGTTTAGGGGTTATTATGTTTATTATAGTGGCGGCGATGTCAGGAGTGGCAAATTCTATTGAGTACTTGTAAAGCACAAACTAATCACCCGTGAGGGTCTCAAGGCGCTATGGGAGGGGGGGAGAGGGGGGCTAAGGGAAGACGATTCAGTTGAAGAGCCAGGTCCTTCCTGAAGTTTGTAAGGGAGGTGGATTGTCTGAGGTGCAGCGGGAGGGAGTTCCATGACCTTGCTACCATATAGGAAAAGGATTTTCCTCCAGCTGTTTTTTTCTTGATGCGGGGGATGACTGCGAGTGCTTGGTCGGCAGAGCGGAGTTGTCTGGAGGGGGTGTAGAAATTGACACGTTGGTTGATGTATTCAGGACCGATGTTGTGGAGGGCCTTGAATGCATGGGTTAGGAGCTTGAAGATGATTCTTTTGTTGACGGGGAGCCAGTGTAGGCTCCTTAGGTGTTCAGTGATGTGGTTTTGGCGAGGGATGTCGAGGATGAGTCTGGCTGAGGTGTTCTGGATGTGTTGGAGTCGTTTCTGGAGCTTGATGGTGGACCTGGCGTAGAGTGCATTGTCATAGTCCAGTCGACTACTGACGAGGGCGTGGGTGACAGATTTTCTAGTTTCGGTGGGGATCCACTTGAAGATTTTTCGCAGTAGGTGGAGTATGTGAAAACAAGTCGAAGAGACGGCGTTGACCTGGCAGTCGATGGAAAGTGATGAGTCGAGGATGACGCCTAGATTTCGTGCGTGGTGTGTTGGAGTTGGAGGGTGTCTGAGGGCTGTGGGCCATCAGGAGTCATCCCATGCAGATTTGGTGGGACCAAGGAGGAGGATTTCGGTCTTGTCAGTGTTGAGTTTGAGACGGTTGTTGTTCATCCAGGTGGCGATTGCTGTAAGTCCTTCGTGGATGTTTTTCTTGGTGGTGGCGGTGTCTTGGGTGAGTGAGATGATTAACTGGTTGTCGTCGGCGTAGGAGATTAGGGGTTAATAATTTTATTATAGTGTTTGCTATGCAGGAGGGCCTCGGTTTAGGGGTTAATAGATAGTTTATGGGTGTTAGTGTACTTTGTAACACTTTAGTTGTGAGTTTTATGCTACAGATTTGTAATGTAAAACTCATAACTACTGACTTTAAATGGCGGTACAAATCTTGACAGTATAGGGTGTACCACTCACTTTTTGGCCTCCCAGGCAAAACTACCGGCGCTATGGAAGTCCCATTGAAAAAGGACTTTTTGAAAGGTGCTGTGGTTACGTTGCTTTACAGCCAAAAAAGTGTGCGGTACAGCTATACCTGCAAAACTCCAGCGGTAGTGAAAAAGCAGCGTTATGAGGCTTTTTCACTCATAACGCAAAACTCGTAATCTAGCCATAAGATATTTAAGGAAGTAACAATTTACTTAGGAATTAAGGGGGGGGGGGGTTGTAATGTTAGTGGGTCTTTGTCATTTTTTTCACTCAAAGAACTGCTATCTTTAGGGCAATGCCCTACAAAAGGCCCTTTTAATGTAGTTGGTAGTTTTTTCTAGATTAAGTTTTTTTATTTTGGGGTGTTTTTTTATGGGTATTAGAATAGGAATATTTTTTTTATTTTTGATAATTTGTTTGTTATTTTGTGTAATGTATATTTTTAGAGGGTGTTTTTTTTTTAACAAAAGAGCTGTTTAACTTAGGGCAATGCCCTACAAAAGGCCATTTTAAGGACCCCCCAAAAGGCCCTTGGTAGTTGGGGGGGTGGGGATTTGTATAGTGTTAGGGGGTGTTTGTATTTTTTTTGGAGCAAAAGAGCTGCTTAACTTAGGGCAATGCCCTACAAAAGGCCCTTGGTAGTTTATTCTAGATTAAGCTTTTTTATTTTGGGGGGTGTTTTTAAAAAAAAAAAGTGTATTAGAATAGGAATAATCTTTATTTATTTTTTTGGATATTTTTTTTTTGTAAAGAAAAGATTTTAAAATTAGTTTAATAGATTATTTATTCCTTATAAACTTAGAAGACATTACAGTATAACGTGGCCTTTATTTCTATATTTATTGTGTATTATATTCATTAACTGGAACTATGACAAAAAATACTATCACTAGCAACCCTACTGTCCATTCAATATTTAGTTTATCTAACAGGTCATTATTATTTTTTTTACTTCCTTTGACTCAAAAATCAAACATAAAATAATGGATTTCTTCTGGGTAATCTGACAGACCTAATAAAATGGTAAGGGGGTAGCAAGCTAGTGTGAACATAAAATAACTAATCAATAGCATTAAGTTACTGGTTCAAGTCAGTGTAGCAAATCCTACGGCAATAAAATACTTTCTCATTGCCTATGTCAACAGGGGAGAGGAAAAAACTATAAGCATCATAACACCCCCCCACACACACACACACAGACACACACACACATGTTTAACTGCTAGAATGATTTCCATGGATATTGCAGTAGTACATGATTTATTTTTAAACTGACATACAGTATGTATTCCCTTTTGTCTGTAAGATTTTGGAAGAGGTGCAGTGAGAGATATGTCCCTTATTTTTTCCCATTCGGAAAACATGGTTACTATTTAAGCTGGGCTGAATGAGGAAAATACCCACCACAGATCTCATTTTGATTCATTAAAGGGGCATTAAACACTTTGAGATGGTAATATAAAATGATAAATTGTATATAATAAAACAACTCTGCAATATACTTTAATTATTTATTTTGTCCTCTTTGCCTGTAATTCCATTCTGAAATTGTGAGCTTTTCAGTGGCCTATGTATAACTGTCCCTAATTGGCCACAGCAGAGAAGGTAACACAAGTTACAACATGGCAGCTCCCAGTGTTTTATAGACACTAACGGCTAGATTTGGAGTTTGGCGGTAAAAGGGCTGTTAACGCTCCGCGGGTTTTTTTCTGGCCGCACCATAAATTTAACTCTGGTATCGAGAGTTCAAACAAATGCTGCGTTAGGCTCCAAAAAAGGAGCGTAGAGCATATTTACCGCAAATGCAATTCTCGATACCAGAGTTGCTTACGGACGCGGCCGGCCTCAAAAACGTGCTCGTGCACGATTCTCCCATAGGAAACAATGGGGCTGTTTGAGCTGAAAAAAAACCTAACACCTGCAAAAAAGCAGCGTTCAGCTCCTAACGCAGCCCCATTGTTTCCTATGGGGAAACACTTCCTACGTCTGCACCTAACACTCTAACATGTACCCCGAGTCTAAACACCCCTAACCTTACACTTATTAACCCCTAATCTGCCGCCCCCGCTATCGCTGACCCCTGCATTACACTTTTAACCCCTAATCTGCCGCTCCGTAAACCGCCGCCACCTACGTTATCCCTATGTACCCCTAATCTGCTGCCCTAACATCGCCGACCCCTATGTTATATTTATTAACCCCTAATCTGCCCCCCACAACGTCGCCTCCACCTGCCTACACTTATTAACCCCTAATCTGCCGAGCGGACCTGAGCGCTACTATAATAAAGTTATTAACCCCTAATCCGCCTCACTAACCCTATCATAAATAGTATTAACCCCTAATCTGCCCTCCCTAACATCGCCGACACCTACCTTCAATTATTAACCCCTAATCTGCCGACCGGAGCTCACCGCTATTCTAATAAATGTATTAACCCCTAAAGCTAAGTCTAACCCTAACACTAACACCCCCCTAAGTTAAATATAATTTTTATCTAACGAAATAAATTAACTCTTATTAAATAAATGATTCCTATTTAAAGCTAAATACTTACCTGTAAAATAAATCCTAATATAGCTACAATATAAATTACATTTATATTATAGCTATTTTAGGATTAATATTTATTTTACAGGCAAGTTTGTAATTATTTTAACCAGGTACAATAGCTATTAAATAGTTAAGAACTATTTAATAGTTACCTAGTTAAAATAATTACAAATTTACCTGTAAAATAAATCCTAACCTAAGATATAATTAAACCTAACACTACCCTATCAATAAAATAATTAAATAAACTACCTACAATTACCTACAATTAACCTAACACTACACTATCAATAAATTAATTAAACACAATTGCTACAAATAAATACAATTAAATAAACTATCTAAAGTACAAAAAATAAAAAAGAACTAAGTTACAGAAAATAAAAAAATATTTACAAACATAAGAAAAATATTACAACAATTTTAAACTAATTACACCTACTCTAAGCCCCCTAATAAAATAACAAAGACCCCCAAAATAAAAAATTCCCTACCCTATTCTAAAATACAAAAATTACAAGCTCTTTTACCTTACCAGCCCTGAACAGGGCCCTTTGCGGGGCATGCCCCAAGAATTTCAGCTCTTTTGCCTGTAAAAAAAAACATACAATACCCCCCCCCCAACATTACAACCCACCACCCACATACCCCTAATCTAACCCAAACCCCCTTAAATAAACCTAACACTAATCCCCTGAAGATCTTCCTACCTTGTCTTCACCATCCAGGTATCACCGATCCGTCCTGGCTCCAAGATCTTCATCCAACCCAAGCGGGGGTTGGCGATCCATAATCCGGTGCTCCAAAGTCTTCCTCCTATCCAGCAAGAAGAGGACATCCGGACCGGCAAACATCTTCTCCAAGCGGCATCTTCTATGTTCTTCCATCCGATGACGACCGGCTCCATCTTGAAGACCTCCAGCGCGGATCCATCCTCTTCTTCCGACGACTAGACGACGAATGACGGTTCCTTTAAGGGACATCATCCAAGATGGCGTCCCTCGAATTCCGATTGGCTGATAGGATTCTATCAGCCAATCGGAATTAAGGTAGGAATATTCTGATTGGCTGATTCCATCAGCCAATCAGAATCAAGTTCAATCCGATTGGCTGATCCAATCAGCCAATCAGATTGAGCTTGCATTCTATTGGCTGATCGGAACAGCCAATAGAATGCGAGCTCAATCTGATTGGCTGATTGGATCAGCCAATCGGATTGAACTTGATTCTGATTGGCTGATTCCATCAGCCAATCAGAAAATTCCTACCTTAATTCCGATTGGCTGATAGAATCCTATCAGCCAATCGGAATTCGAGGGACGCCATCTTGGATGACGTCCCTTAAAGGAACCGTCATTCGTCGTCTAGTCGTCGGAAGAAGAGGATGGATCCGCGCTGGAGGTCTTCAAGATGGAGCCGGTCGTCATCGGATGGAAGAACATAGAAGATGCCGCTTGGAGAAGATGTTTGCCGGTCCGGATGTCCTCTTCTTGCCGGATAGGAGGAAGACTTTGGAGCACCGGATTATGGATCGCCAACCCCCGCTTGGGTTGGATGAAGATTTTGGAGCCAGGACGGATCGGTGATACCTGGATGGTGAAGACAAGGTAGGAAGATCTTCAGGGGATTAGTGTTAGGTTTATTTAAGGGGGTTTGGGTTAGATTAGGGGTATGTGGGTGGTGGGTTGTAATGTTGGGGGGGGGGTATTGTATGTTTTTTTTTACAGGCAAAAGAGCTGAAATTCTTGGGGCATGCCCCGCAAAGGGCCCTGTTCAGGGCTGGTAAGGTAAAAGAGCTTGTAATTTTTGTATTTTAGAATAGGGTAGGGAATTTTTTATTTTGGGGGTCTTTGTTATTTTATTAGGGGGCTTAGAGTAGGTGTAATTAGTTTAAAATTGTTGTAATATTTTTCTTATGTTTGTAAATATTTTTTTATTTTCTGTAACTTAGTTCTTTTTTATTTTTTGTACTTTAGATAGTTTATTTAATTGTATTTATTTGTAGCAATTGTGTTTAATTAATTTATTGATAGTGTAGTGTTAGGTTAATTGTAGGTAATTGTAGGTAGTTTATTTAATTATTTTATTGATAGGGTAGTGTTAGGTTTAATTATATCTTAGGTTAGGATTTATTTTACAGGTAAATTTGTAATTATTTTAACTAGGTAACTATTAAATAGTTCTTAACTATTTAATAGCTATTGTACCTGGTTAAAATAATTACAAAGTTGCCTGTAAAATAAATATTAATCCTAAAATAGCTATAATATAATTATAATTTATATTGTAGCTATATTAGGATTTATTTTACAGGTAAGTATTTAGCTTTAAATAGGAATCATTTATTTAATAAGAGTTAATTTATTTCGTTAGATAAAAATTATATTTAACTTAGGGGGGTGTTAGTGTTAGGGTTAGACTTAGCTTTAGGGGTTAATACATTTATTAGAATAGCGGTGAGCTCCGGTCGGCAGATTAGGGGTTAATAATTGAAGGTAGGTGTCGGCGATGTTAGGGAGGGCAGATTAGGGGTTAATACTATTTATGATAGGGTTAGTGAGGCGGATTAGGGGTTAATAACTTTATTATAGTAGCGCTCAGGTCCGCTCGGCAGATTAGGGGTTAATAAGTGTAGGTAGGTGTCGGCGACGTTGTGGGGGGCAGATTAGGGGTTAATAAATATAACATAGGGGTCGGCGATGTTAGGGGCAGCAGATTAGGGGTACATAGGGATAACATAGGTGGCGGCGATTTGCGGTCAGAAGATTAGGGGTTAATTATTTTAAGTAGCTTGCGG
The DNA here is from genome assembly GCF_027579735.1 of Bombina bombina. NCBI lineage: Eukaryota > Metazoa > Chordata > Amphibia > Anura > Bombinatoridae > Bombina > Bombina bombina. Next base: position 1,136,257,265 of record NC_069500.1, read on the forward strand.
CGACGTTGTGGGGGGCAAGTTAGGGGTTAATAAATATAATATAGGGGTCGGCGGGGTTAGGGGCAGCAGATTAGGGGTACATAAGTATAACGTAGGTGGCGGTCGGCAGATTAGGGGTTAAAAATTTTAATCGAGTGGCGGCGATGTGGGGGGACCTCGGTTTAGGGGTACATAGGTAGTTTATGGGTGTTAGTGTACTTTAGGGTACAGTAGTTAAGAGCTTTATAAACCGGCGTTAGCCAGAAAGCTCTTAACTCCTGCTTTTTTCAGGCGGCTGGAATCTTGTCGTTAGAGCTCTAACGCTCACTGCAGAAACGACTCTAAATACCGGCGTTAGAAAGATCCCATTGAAAATATAGGCTACGCAAATGGCGTAGGGGGATCTGCGGTATGGAAAAGTCGCGGCTGAAAAGTGAGCGTTAGACCCTTTAATCACTGACTCCAAATACCAGCGGGCGCCCAAAACCAGCGTTAGGAGCCTCTAACGCTGGTTTTGACGGCTACCGCCGAACTCTAAATCTAGGCCTAAAACTTTACACTTATTTTGTCACTTTTTAAACAACTAATGAAACTTTAAAAAATACATCTACATGTTATCATGGACTAATCTTTTCTTTGAATGCATCATAATATCTAGCATGTATTTAGTGTTTAATGTCCCTTTAAAACTATGAAGCATCCAAAAAAAAGGAAAGAAATCCAGACATAGACAGAGAGAGTTGGATAGATGATAGACATATAGATTGAGCTCTACTCCTCCTACTCCTTCTTTACTTTCATAAGCCTTTAAGGAAATGTTAAATATACTGTAATTGCCATTTAACACTTTGAGATGGTAATATAAAATGGTAAATCTTATATATAAAAAAATTCTGCAATATACTTTCATTATTTATTGTGTCCCCTTTTCCTGTAATTCCATCCTGAAATTGTGAGCTTTTTAGTTCCTGTTAGAAATGGAAGTGCAGAACACTGTTGTATTCCACACAGTCATTGGCTGTACACTCTAGTGACTTATTTAGTCATCTTTATTTTTCATATAGTTAATGAACAATAAGCAGGATAAACAGAAAAATAGAGGACAACCTCTATCATCATTAAAACAAAGAAAACATTGCTATCACAATACATCATCTATCCTTCATTTTGATAGATCACTATACAATTTTCATATGCTTAACGCTCATAGCATTCTATTCCAATATGCAAATAAACCCTACCCCAGGGTTTCCAGTCTATTTAACTTTGAAACACAAAAGACAATCATTTAAACATGCTATTTAATCTTTGATACGAGTCAGGAGGATCAAAAACAGACACAGACACAGACAAACAAAGAAGAAAAAAAAAGGGTTCCTTTATCTCTCTCTCCCCCTCACTCACCCCCCCCCCCCCCCCTCATGGGTGAAGAGCCATTCTTCCCTTAGCCTGCAATTTACATTATACTGTATATTGTATTTTCAAATGTTTAAATTCATTATTTTTGTTCTTCTAGGTTTAGAGTTTTTATCCATTTTTCAAAGAACCTTTTCGATATTAATCTCTAGTTTAAACCAGATATTATATTGTTCTATGAGAAATTGCTTATATATAGCCTGTTTAAAGGCTTTAAAAGTTGGTGCAGACACATTCTTCCATCCCTTCAAAATAAGGTTCCTTCCAATTAAAATTGCCATAGTCAAGAATTTTCTCACTTGTCGAAAGTTACTCCCATAATTAGAAAAAAAAAATCTGCTCCCCTTGTAGATGAATTTGAATATTAAGAGTCATTCTCCAGAATTTTCGTATCTGTGGGCATTGCCAAAAACAATGTAAAAGATTTGCTCTTTTTTGTCTACATTTCCCACAAACGATTCCTTCCCCAGTAGCACCCCATTTGGAGATTTTTTTCAGGCATAGTATTTGCCATCCATATAATCTTGCTGTTCTCGCATGAGTGTCGACATTGATGTTTCCTCTACTCTCTCCATACTCTTTAATACTGTTTGTTCATTAAGGTCGTCAAAGTACAATTCTCTCCATTTTGCAATCCCTCTATTAAGATATCTTTTATATTCTGCGTTGTTCACTATATTATATAATAATGAAGTTGAATAATTGCCCTTTTTAAACCACCAAATAACTTTATAAGTTTCGAGCAATACTGCCTAAGTTGCAAAAAGGGAAAATAATGTTCATTTGGCAATGAAAATTTCTTTTTAGCAGATTCAAAGTCTATTATTTTAGGTATTTCCTGTTCCTTATTTATCATTTAGACTATATTGACTAATCCGTTATCTCTCCATTGTGAGAATATTTTAGAGGAGAGCCCTGGTTTAAATTCATGATTGCCCCTAATAGATAGAAATTGGGATACAGCAAAATTATTTTTTAAATATTTACAAATCCTATGCCATGCCAAGATTTTATCTTTAAAAAATTATATTCTTTTAATATAAATTGGTAGGTCCTTGATCTTTTGATGGAAGATATTTTTTAAGAACAAAGGTTTTACCAACTGAGTTTCAATGTCCCCTAGAGTAAAATGATTACTCTCCAACATCCAGTCTAGCAATTTTCGCCACTGCCACTAAATTATAAATTTCTATCACCTAGATTACGAGTTTTGAGCGCTATAGACATAAACCCTACGTCTAAACACCCCTAATCTGCTGTCCCTGACATCGCTGACGCCTGCCTATAGTTGTTAACCACTAATATGCCGCTCCCGATATCGCTGCCACCTAAATAAAATTATTAACCCCTAATCTACCGCTCTCGATATCGCCGCCACTATACTAAAGTTATTAACCCCTATTCCGCCACACCCCAACATCGCCACAACTACTGTATATTAAAGTTATTAACCCCTATTCTGCCGCTCCCCAACATCGCCACAACTAAATAAAGTTATTACCCCCTAAACCTCTGGCCTCCCACATCACTACCACTAAATAAACCTATTAACCCCTAAACCACCAGCCCCCCACATCCCAACAACCTAAATTAAACTATTACCCCTAACCCTAACGCAACCCTAAACCTAACACCCCCTAACTTTAACATAATTAAAATAGAGCTAAATTAAACGTACAATTATTAACTAAATAAACCTATTAACCCCTAAACCGTCAGCCCCCCACATTGCAACAACCTAAATTAAACTATATTAACCCCTAAACCTAACCCTAACGTAACCCTAACCCTAATCCTAACCCTAAACCTAACCCAAACCCTAACACCCCCTAACTTTAACATAATGAAATTAGATCTAAATTAAATTTACCATTATTAACTAAATAATTCCTATTTATAACTACTTACCTGTGAAATAAAACCTAAGCTAGCTACAATATAACTAATAGTTATATTGTAGCTAGTTTAGGTTTTACTTTTATTTCACAGGTAAGTTTGTATTTATTTTAACTAGGTAGATTCGTTAGTAAATATTTATAAAATATTTACTAACTATCTAACTAAAATAAATATAAACTTACCTGTGAAATAAAACCTAACCTTTACACCTAAGCTTTACACTTTGTCCCCAAAATGACATTAGCAAGATGTTTTGCAGTATGAGGTAGTGGAAATTGGATTTTTTTAATGTTAGGTTTTAATGTATAAAACCTAACATTAAAAAAATCCAATTTCCACTACCTCATACTGCAAAACATCTTGCTAATGTCATTTTGGGGACAAAGTGTAAAGCTTAGGACTTTTTTTTACAGGAGGCCAAATACAGTATCATCTAACCACTTTCTCTTATTAATTTACAATCTGAAATTCCTGAGCAGCTAAATGCATCATTTACAAACTTAGGCCTAGATTTGGAGTTTGGCGGTAAAAGGGCTGTTAACGCTCCGCGGGCTTTTTTCTGGCCGCACCATAAATTTAACTCTGGTATAGAGAGTTTAAACAAATGCTGCGTTAGGCTCCAAAAAAGGAGCGTAGAGCATTTTTACCGCAAATGCAACTCTCGATACCAGAGTTGCTTACGGACGCGGCCGGCCTCAAAAACGTGCTCGTGCACGATTCTCCCATAGGAAACAATGGGGCTGTTTGAGCTGAAAAAAAACCTAACACCTGCAAAAAAGCAGCGTTCAGCTCCTAACGCAGCCCCATTGTTTCCTATGGGGAAACACTTCCTACGTCTGCACCTAACACTCTAACATGTACCCCGAGTCTAAACACCCCTAACCTTACACTTATTAACCCCTATTCTGCCGCCCCCGCTATCGCTGACCCTTGCATATTTTTTTAACCCCTAATCTGCCGCTACGTAAACCGCCGCAACCTACGTTATCCCTATGTACCCCTAATCTGCTGCCCTAACATCGCCGACCCCTAGATTATATTTATTAACCCCTAATCTGCCCCCCACAACGTCGCCGACACCTGCCTACACTTATTAACCCCTAATCTGCCGAGCGGACCTGAGCGTTACTATAATAAAGTTATTAACCCCTAATCCGCCTCACTAACCCTATCATAAATAGTATTAACCCCTAATCTGCCCTCCCTAACATCGTCGACACCTAACTTCAATTATTAACGCCTAATCTGCCGACTGAATCTCGCCGCTATTCTAATAAATGTATTAACCCCTAAAGCTAAGTCTAACCCTAACACTAACACCCCCATAACTTAAATATAATTTACATCTAACGAAATTAATTAACTCTTATTAAATAAATGATTCCTATTTAAAGCTAAATACTTACCTGTAAAATACATCCTAATATAGCTACACTATAAATTATAATTATATTATAGCTATTTTAGGATTAATATTTATTTTACAGGCAACTTTGTAATTATTTTAACCAGGTACAATAGCTATTAAATAGTTAATAACTATTTAATAGTAACCTAGTTAAAATAATAACAAATTTACCTGTAAAATAAATCCTAACCTAAGATATAATTAAACCTAACACTACCCTATCAATAAAATAATTAAATAAACTACCTACAATTACCTACAATTAACCTAACACTACACTATCAATAAATTAATTAAACACAATTCCTACAAATAAATACAATTAAATAAACTAGCTAAAGTACAAAAAATAAAAAAGAACTAAGTTACAAAAAATAAAAAAATATTTACAAACATAAGAAAAATATTACAACAATTTTAAACTAATTACACCTACTCTAAGCACCCTAATAAAATAACAAAGCCCCCCAAAATAAAAAATTCCCTACCCTATTCTAAATTAAAAAAGTTACAAGCTCTTTTACCTTGCCAGCCCTGAACAGGGCCCTTTGCGGGGCATGCCCCAAGAATTTCAGCTCTTTTGCCTGTAAAAGAATAAATACAATACCCCCCCCCCCAACATTACAACCCACCACCCACATACCCCTAATCTAACCCAAACCCCCCTTAAATAAACCTAACACTAAGCCCCTGAAGATCTTCCTACCTTGTCTTCACCATACCAGGTTCACCGATCCGTCCTGGCTCCAACATCTTCATCCAACCCAAGCGGGGGCTAGACATCCACTGAAGAGGTCCAGAAGAGGCTCCAAAGTCTTCCTCCTATCCGGCAAGAAGAGGACATCCGGACCGGCAAACATCTTTTCCAAGCGGCATCTTCAATCTTCTTCCATCCGGTGCGGAGCGGGTCCATCTTGAAGCAGGCGACGCGGATCCATCCTCTTCTTCCGTTGTCTCCCGACGAATGACGGTTCCTTTAAGGGACGTCATCCAAGATGGCGTCCCTTGAATTCCGATTGGCTGATAGGATTCTATCAGCCAATCGGAATTAAGGTAGGAATATTCTGATTGGCTGATGGAATCAGCCAATCAGAATCAAGTTCAATCCGATTGGCTGATCCAATCAGCCAATCAGATTGAGCTCGCATTCTATTGGCTGATCGGAACAGCCAATAGAATGCAAGCTCAATCTGATTGGCTGATTGGATCAGCCAATCGGATTGAACTTGATTCTGATTGGCTGATTCCATCAGCCAATCAGAAAATTCCTACCTTAATTCCGATTGGCTGATAGAATCCTATCAGCCAATCGGAATTCGAGGGACGCCATCTTGGATGACGTCCCTTAAAGGAACCGTCATTAGTCGGGAGACAACGGAAGAAGAGGATGGATCCGCGTCGCCTGCTTCAAGATGGACCCGCTCCGCACCGGATGGAAGAAGATTGAAGATGCCGCTTGGAGAAGATGTTTGCCGTTCCGGATGTCCTCTTCTTGCCGGATAGGAGGAAGACTTTGGAGCCTCTTCTGGACCTCTTCAGCACCGGATGATGGATCGCCAACCCCCGCTTGGGTTGGATGAAGATGTTGGAGCCAGGACGGATCGGTGAACCTGGTATGGTGAAGACAAGGTAGGAAGATCTTCAGGGGCTTAGTGTTAGGTTTATTTAAGGGGGGTTTGGGTTAGATTAGGGGTATGTGGGTGGTGGGTTGTAATGTTGGGGGGGGTATTGTATTTATTCTTTTACAGGCAAAAGAGCTGAAATTCTTGGGGCATGCCCCGCAAAGGGCCCTGTTCAGGGCTGGTAAGGTAAAAGAGCTTGTAACTTTTTTAATTTAGAATAGGGTAGGGAATTTTTTATTTTGGGGGGCTTTGTTATTTTATTAGGGTGCTTAGAGTAGGTGTAATTAGTTTAAAATTGTTGTAATATTTTTCTTATGTTTGTAAATATTTTTTTATTTTTTGTAACTTAGTTCTTTTTTATTTTTTGTACTTTAGCTAGTTTATTTAATTGTATTTATTTGTAGGAATTGTGTTTAATTAATTTATTGATAGTGTAGTGTTAGGTTAATTGTAGGTAATTGTAGGTAGTTTATTTAATTATTTTATTGATAGGGTAGTGTTAGGTTTAATTATATCTTAGGTTAGGATTTATTTTACAGGTAAATTTGTTATTATTTTAACTAGGTAACTATTAAATAGTTCTTAACTATTTAATAGCTATTGTACCTGGTTAAAATAATAACAAAGTTGCCTGTAAAATAAATATTAATCCTAAAATAGCTACAATATAATTATAATTTATATTGTAGCTATATTAGGATTTATTTTACAGGTAAGTATTTAGCTTTAAATAGGAATAATTTATTTAATAAGAGTTAATTAATTTCGTTAGATGTAAATTATATTTAATTTAGGGGGGTGTTAGTGTTAGGGTTAGACTTAGCTTTAGGGGTTAATACATTTATTAGAATAGCGGTGAGCTCCGGTCGGCAGATTAGGGGTTAATAATTGAAGTTAGGTGTCGGCGATGTTAGGGAGGGCAGATTAGGGGGTTAATACTATTTAATATAGGGTTAGTGAGGCGGGTTAGGGGTTAATAACTTTATTATAGTAGCGCTCAGGTCCGCTCGGCAGATTAGGGGTTAATAAGTGTAGGCAGGTGTCGGCGACGTTGAGGGGGGCAGATTAGGGGTTAATAAATATAATATAGGGGTCGGCGGTGTTAGGGGTAGCAGATTAGGGGTACATAGGGATAACGTAGGTGGCGGCCCTTTGCGGTCGGAAGATTAGGGGTTAATTATTTTAAGTAGCTGGCGGCGATGTTGTGGGGGGCAGGTTAGGGGTTAATAAATGTAATACAGGGGTCGGCGGGGTTAGGGGCAGCAGATTAGGGGTACATAAGTATAACGTAGGTGGCGGTCGGCAGATTAGGGGTTAAAAATTTTAATCGAGTGGCGGCGATGTGGGGGGAGCTCGGTTTAGGGGTACATAGGTAGTTTATGGGTGTTAGTGTACTTTAGGGTACAGTAGTTAAGAGCTTTATAAACTGGCGTTAGCCAGAAAGCTCTTAACTCCTGCTATTTTCAGGCGGCTGGAGTTTTGTCGTTAGAGCTCTAACGCTCACTTCAGAAACGACTCTAAATACCGGCGTTAGAAAGATCCCATTGAAAAGATAGGATACGCAAATGGCGTAGGGGGATCTGCGGTATGGAAAAGTTGCGGCTGAAAAGTGAGCGTTAGACCCTTTAATCACTGACTCCAAATACCAGCGGGCGGCCAAAACCAGCGTTAGGAGCCTCTAACGCTGGTTTTGACGGCTACCGCCAAACTCCAAATCTAGGCCAGAGAGTTATATTTATGGTCCTTGAGGGTTTTCTTATTTCTCACAGATTAGAACTCGGAAAATGTAATTAAATGGAAGACTTGTTTCCTGACTTTCAGAGCCTAGTTTGAAATTTCTACACGGATTGTCATTATGATTTTACTTTTGTTTTATATTAAAAGGACATAAAACCCAAAATAATTCTTTCATGGTTCAAATAGAACATACAATTTAAAAAAAAATAGCAATTTACTTCTATTATCACATTTTCTTTATTTTCTTTTTAGCCTTTGTTGAAAAGCAGGAAGGTGAGTTGAGGAGCGTGCAAATGTCTGCAATACTATATGGCAGAAGTTTTGCAAAAATGTTATACATTAGCAAGAGTACTAGATGACAGCACTATTTCCTGTCATGTAGTTCTCCAAACATGTGCATGCTACCTATCTAGATATCTCTTCAACAAAGAATAACAATAGAACAAAGCAAATTTGAGAATAGGAGTAACTTGTAAACTTTTTTTAAAATTGTATTCCCTATCTGAATCATGAAAGAAAAATTTGGGGTTTTATGTCCCTTTAAATATAATGACAATGAAATGATGATTTCTAATTAATTTTAAAAGTAAATACTTTGAAAGTAGTTTCTCTTCAATCACGCATGAATTTGGAAAACGTTTTAAAAAAGTGGTTTTGCTAATTCACCTATTAAGTGAAAACACAAGGACATACTATTGTATTTTGGGAGTACATGCTGAAATGAAAAAAGATCATTTAGTAATACATATTTGTTGGACTAACGGACCATAAGTTTAGGACACAGTACAAGAAACAAGCGGCCAGATTGCAAGTTTTGCGGTAAGAGGGGTGCGGTACTAACTTGCACGTTATTGTCACCACTCACTTACCTACAGCGCTAGTATTACAGGTTTTCCTAAACCCGGCGTTAAAAGGCAAGAAGTGAGCGTAGAGCAAAATTGTGCACCTTACCGCACGCCAATACCAGCGCTGCTTAAGTCAGCGGTGAGCTGGTTGTATGTGCTCTTGCACGATTTCCCCATAGACATCAATGGGGAGAGCCGACTGAGAAAAAGTCTAACACCTGCCAAAAAGCAGCGTAAAGCTCAGTAACGCAGCCCCATTGATTCCTATGGGGAAACACATTTTATGTTTACACCTAACACCCTAACATGAACCCCGAGTCTAAACACCCCTAATCTTACACTTATCAACCCCTAATCTGCCGCCCCGACATCGCCGTCACCTACATTATACTTATTAACCCCTAATCTGCTGCCCTCAACATCGCCCACACCTACATTATATTTATTAACGCCTAATCTCCCGCCCCCAATGTCGCCACAACCTACCTACACTTATTAACCCCTAATCTGGCACCCCAACATCGCCGCCACTATAATAAACATATTAACCCCTAGTCTGCTGCCCCCAACATCACCACAACTATATTAAATTTATTAACCCCTAAACCTAAATCTAACCCTAACACCCCCTAACTTAAATTAATTAAAATAAATCTAAATAAAACTTACTATCATTACCTAAATAATTCCTATTTAAAACTAAATACTTACCTATAAAATAAACCCTAAGCTAGCTACAATATAACTAATAGTTACATTGTATCTAGCTTAGGGTTTATTTTTATTTTACAGGCAAGTTTGTATTTATTTTAACTAGGTAGAATAGTTACTAAATAGTTATTAACTATTTAATAACTACCTAGCTAAAATAAATACAAATTGACCTGTAAAATAAAATTTAACCTGTCAAACACTAACACCTAACCTAACTCTACAATTAAATAAATTCCCTAAATTAAATACAATTAACTAAATTCAAAACAATTAGCTAAATTACAAAAAAAAACTAAATTACAGAAAATAAAAAACAAATTACAAGATCTTTAAACTAATTACACCTAATCTAATAGCCCTATCAAAATACAAAATAGCCCATCCAAAATAAAAAAAACTAGCCTAAACTAAACTACCAATAGCCCTTAAAAGGGCCTTTTGTGGGGCATTGCCCCAAAGAAATCAGCTCTTTTACCTGTAAAAAAAAAATACAACCAACCACCCCAACAGTAAAACCCACCACCCACACAACCAACCCCCCAAATAAAACACTTACTAAAAAAACTAAGCTCCCCATTGGCCTAAAAAGGGCATTTAGCTCTATTGCAGCCCAAAGCCCTAACCTAAAAAAAACCCACCCAATACACACTTAAAGAATCCTAACACTAACCCCCGAAGATCCACTTACCGGGAGAAGTCTTCATCCAAGCAGCAAGATGTCCTCAATGAAGCCGGCAGAAGGGGTCCTCCAGATGGGCAGAAGTGGTCCTCCAGATGGGCAGAAGTCTTCACCCAGAAGGCATCTTCATCCTTCCGACGTGGATCTGCTCCATCTTCAAAACATCCAGCGAGGAGCATCCTCTTCCAACGATGACTACCCGACGAATGAAGGTACCTTTAAGTGACGTCATCCAAGATGGCGTCCCTTAGATTCCGATTGGCTGATAGAATTCTATCAGCCAATCGGAATTAAGGTTGAAAAAATCCTATTGGCTGATGCAATCAGCCAATAGGATTGAACTTCAATCCTATTGGCTGATCCAATCAGCCAATAGGATTGAGCTTGCATTCTATTGGCTAATTGGAACAGCCAATAGAATGCATGCTCAATCCTATTGGCTGATTGGATCAGCCAATAGGATTGAAGTTCAATCCTATTGGCTGATTGCATCAGCCAACAGGATTTTTTCAACATTAATTCCAATTGGCTGATAGAATTCTATCAGCCAGTCGGAATCTAAGGAATGCCATCTTGGATGACATCACTTAAAGGTACCTTCATTCGTCGGGTAGTCATCATTGGAAGAGGATGCTCCACGCCGGATGTCTTGAAGATGGAGCCGCTTGGCATTTGAAGGATGAAGATAGAAGATTCCGTCTGGGTGAAGACTTCTGCCCGTCTGGAGGACCACTTCTGTCGCTTGGATGAAGACTTCTCCTGGTAAGTGGATCTTCGGGGGTTAGTGTTAGGATTTTTTAAGGGTGTATTGGGTGGGGGTTTTTTTTAGGTTTGGGCTTTGAGCCGCAATAGAGATAAATGCCCCTTTTAAGGGCTATTGGTAGTTTAGTTTAGGCTAGGGGTTTTTTTTATTTTGGGTGGGCTTTTTTATTTTGATAGGGCTATTAGATTAGGTGTAATTAGTTTAAAAATCTTGTAATTTGTTTTTTATTTTCTGTAATTTAGTTTGTTTGTTTTTTTTGTAATTTAGCTAATTGTTTTAAATTTAGTTAATTGTATTTAATTGTAGGGTTAGGTTAGGTGTAAGACAGGTTAGGTTTTATTTTACAGGTCAATTTGTATTTATTTTAGCTAGGTAGTTAGTAAATAGTTAATAATGATTTAGTAACTATTCTACCTAGTTAAAATAAATACAAACTTGCCTGTAAAATAAAAATAAACCCTAAGCTAGATTCAATGTAACTATTAGTTATATTGTAGCTAGCTTGGGGATTATTTTATAGGTAAGTATTTAGTTTTAAATAGGAATTATTTAGGTAATGATAGTAAGTTTTATTTAGATTTATTTTAATTATATTTAAGTTAGGGGGTGTTAGGGTTAGGGTTAGACTTAGGTTTAGGGGTTAATATATTTAATATAGTGGCGGCGATGTTGGGGGCGGCAGATTAGGGGTTAATAAAAGTAGGTAGGTGGTGGTGATGTTAGGGACAGCAGATTAAGGGTTAATAATATTTAACTAATGTTTGTGATGCGGGAGTGTGGCGCTTTAGGGGTTAATATGTTTATTATAGTGGCAACGAAGTCCGGAGCGGCAGATTAGGGGTTAATAATTTAATTTTAGTGTTTGCGATGCGGGAAGGCCTTGGTTTAGGGGTTAATAGGTAGTTTATCTGTGTTAGTTTACTTTTTAGCACTTTAGTTATGAGTTTTATGCTACAGCATTGTAGTGTAAAACGCATAACTACTGACTTTAAAATGTGGTACGAATCTTGACGGGGTAGGCTGTACCGCTCACTTTACAAGCTCGTAATACCAGCGCTATGGAAGTCCCTTAGAAAAAAGACTATACGCAATTAGCGTAAGTTGATTTTCGGTAAGACCAAAAAAGTGTGCAGTGCCCCTAAATCTGCAAGACTCGTAATACCAGCAGTAGTAAAAAAGCAGCGTTATGAGGCTTAACGCTGCTTTTTTACTCATAACGCAAGACTCGTAATCTAGCCAAAGGTAAATTGGTAAAAAGAGGAGATTTAGATAAAAAGAAGCTTTCATGGTTCATGATTGATAAGACTCAGTATCAAGATTAATCTTATTACACAATTATGTCAAGGTAATTTATTTAACCCCTCAGTGACCAGACCACTTTTTCATTTGTTGACCATTTGGAACCAGGGCTATTTATACATTTCTGCAGTGTTTGTGTTTAGCTGTAATTTTCCTCTTACTCATTTACTGTACCCCCACATATTATATGTACCCACACATATTATATACCGTTTTTCTCACCATTAAATGGAAATTCTAAAGATACCATTATAATTTACTATACATTTTTTTATAAAATATGATGAAAAAATGGAAAAAAACACACTTTTTCTAAATTTGACCCCCAAAATCTGTTACACATCTACAACCACCAAAAAACACCCATGCTAAATAGTTTCTAAATTTTGTCCTGAGTTTAAAAATACCCAATGTTTACATGCTCTTTGCTTTTTTTACAAGTTATAGGGCAATAAATAGAAGTGCACTTTGCTATTTCCAAACCATTTTTTTTCTTCAAAATTAGCGATAGTTACATTGGAACACTGATATCTGTCAGGAATCCCTGAATATCGCTTGACATGTATATAATTTTTTTATTAGACAATCCAAAGTATTGATCTAGGCCCATTTTGGTATATTTCATGTCACCATTTCACCGCTAAATATGATCAAATTAAAAAAATCGTTAACTTTTTCACAAAGGTCAGGTTTCTCACTAAAATGATTTACAAACAGCTTTTGCAATTATGGCACAAATGGTTGTAAATGCTTGTCTGGGATCCCCTTTGTTCAGAAATAGCAGACATATATTGCTTTGGCGTTGCTTTTTGGTAATTAGAAGGCCACTAAATGCTGCTGCGCACAACACTTGTATTATGCCCAGCAGTGAAGGGGTTAAATTAGGTAGCTTGTAGGGTTAATTTTAGCTTAGTGTAGAGATCAGCCTCCCACCTGACACATCCCACCCCCTGATCCCTCCCTGACCCCCCTCAAACAGCTCTCTTCCCTCCCCACCTCACAATTGTCACCGCCATCTTAAGTACTGGCAGAAAGTCTGCTAGTATAAAAATAAAGGTCATTTTTTTTTTTAAAATATATATGTTATATAAAGTGTAGGACCCCCCCATTACCCCCCAACCACCCTGATCCCACCCAAAACAGCTCTCTAAGACTAACCCCTTGACCTATTGGCCGCCAACTTAGGTACTGGCAGCTGTCTGTCAGTACCCAGTTTACTGTCAAATTTGCCCTTTTATTTTATAAATAATATATTAACAGCCCATTTTCTGTAGTGTAGCTCCCCCCCCCCCCACTCAATACCCTCCCCCTCCTGGATCCCTTTCCAAAACATTTTTCCCCCTTCCTCTCCCTTTCCCTAACCCTCTCTCTCCCTTTCCTTTGTGATTTATGTCTGTGCGCGTGCACTCCCGACCCCCGCCTCCTCGCGCTTTCACAGACACTGGATTACAGGATCCGGAACAAGCACCAGCGATGGGCCGCCAACCCGCCTCCCTGCAATGGCTCTCATCCACCAATGATCAGCACCATCGCTGGCCAATGCAGCCACTCTGTGGCCCTCTCTGCACCGGTAGCGATGGTGCCGATCGGAACATCGTTGTTGGGTGGGAGCATTTTTGGGGGGGCAAAATGGGTACTGGCAGACAGCTGCCAGTACCGAAGATGGCGGCACATAGGTAGCGGGGAGAGGGTCAGAGAGCTGTTTGGGGAGATCAAGGTGGTTGGGGGCTTAGGGGGGTCCATCAGAGCTACATAATTATTATTTAAAAAAAAAAATCTGTTTATTTTAGTACAGGCAAGTTCCAATGTAACTATTGCTAATTTTGGGGAAAAAATGGTTTGGAAATAGCAAAGTGCTACTTGTATTTATTGCCCTATAACTTACAAAAAGTACTGGCAGAAAGTCTGCTAGTATAAAAATAAAGGTCATTTTTTTTTTAAATATATATGTTATATAAAGTGTAGGACCCCCCCATTACCCCCCAACCACCCTGATCCCACCCAAAACAGCTCTCTAAGACTAACCCCTTGACCTATTGGCCGCCAACTTAGGTACTGGCAGCTGTCTGTCAGTACCCAGTTTACTGTCAAATTTGCCCTTTTTTTTTATAAATAATATATTAACAGCCCATTTTCTGTAGTGTAGCTCCCCCCCCCCACTCAATACCCTCCCCCTCCTGGATCCCTTTCCAAACCATTTTTCCCCCTTCCTCTCCCTTTCCCTAACCCTCTCTCTCCCTTTCCTTTGTGATTTATGTCTGTGCGCGTGCACTCCCGACCCCCGCCTCCTCGCGCTTTCACAGACACTGGATTACAGGATCCGGAACAAGCACCAGCGATGGGCCGCCCACCCGCCTCCCTGCAATGGCTCTCATCCACCAATGATCAGCACCATCGCTGGCCAATGCAGCCACTCTGTGGCCCTCTCTGCACCGGTAGCGATGGTGCCGATCGGAACATCGTTGTTGGGTGGGAGCATTTTTGGGGGGGCAAAATGGGTACTGGCAGACAGCTGCCAGTACCGAAGATGGCGGCACATAGGTAGCGGGGAGAGGGTCAGAGAGCTGTTTGGGGAGATCAAGGTGGTTGGGGGCTTAGGGGGGTCCATCAGAGCTACATAATTATTATTTAAAAAAAAAATCCTTTTATTTTAGTACAGGCAAGTTCCAATGTAACTATTGCTAATTTTGGGGAAAAAATGGTTTGGAAATAGCAAAGTGCTACTTGTATTTATTGCCCTATAACTTACAAAAAAAGCAAAGAAAATGTAAACATTGGGTATTTCTAAACTCAGGACAAAATTTAGAAACTATTTAGCATAGGAGTTTTTTTGGTGGTTGCAGATGTGTAACAGATTTTGGTCGTCAAAGTTAGAAAAAGTGTGTTTTTTTTCCATTTTTTCATCATATTTTATATAATTTTTTTATAGTAAATTATAATATATGATGAAAATAATGGTATCTTTAGAAATTCCATTTAATGGCGAGAAAAACAGTATATAATATATGTGAGTAGAGTAAATGAGTAAGAGGAAAATTATAGCTAAACACAAACACAGCAGAAATGCAAAAATAGCCTTGGTCCCAGACGGTCAACAAATGGAAAAGTGCTCTGGTCACGAAGGGGTTAAAGGGACACTAAAGCCAATTTTTTTTCTTTCATTATTCAGATAGAGCATGTAATTTTAAGAAACTTTCTAATTTACTCCTATTATCAATTTATCTTCGTTCTCTTGCTATCTTTATTTAAAAAGCAGGAATGTAAAGCTTAAGAGCCGACCCATTTTTGGTTGAAAACCTGGGCTATGTTTGCATATTGGTTTGCTAAATGTAGCCACCAATAAGCAAGCACTATCCATGGTGCTGAACCTAAAATGGGCTGGCTCCTAAGATTTAAATTCCTGCTTTTTAAATAAAGATAGCAAGAGAAAGAAGAAACATTGATAGAAGTAAATTAGAAAGTTGCTTAAAAGTGTATGCTCTATCTGAATCCTGAAAGAAATCAGTTGGATTTAGTATCCCTTTAACTTACCAAATTGCAAATCATATAATATGTATGTACAGAAAAACAGATTTTAAAATGTCTTTACATATTTGTAAACTTTCAGATAAAATGTAAAAATCTATATTTTTTTACAGCTTATGCCAATACAGAAGTTAATGAAATATTTGCAAATGCACATAGAATATGTGGGAGTATATTCTATGTTTTTTCTGTGTTCCTGCCTGAGATGATAATTATGTAAGTGGGCGCAAAAGTCTAGAAAATATTCAAAGCACTAGTATTCATTTTGCAGAAGTGCTTGTTAATCTATTGATGTCTCATCTTTATTGGAATTTTATTCAGTATATGTTGATGTAACCAGGTATTGCAATATTAACTCTTAATAATGAATCCTTATTAAAAAGTCATCTGTAATGGCAACACTTAAAAAATGCATATACATTATTTAGTAACGGCCTAACATCGCTGTAAAGATCGATCAGATAAATACATAGGCACAAATAGACATTGTACAGTTGTATGCAAAAGTGTAGGCACCCCTGACAATTTCCATGATTTTCATTTATAAATAATTGAGTGTTTGGATCAGCAATTTCATTTTGATCTATCAAATAACTGAAGGACACAGTAATATTTCAGTAGTGAAATGAGGTTTATTGGATTAACAGAAAATGTGCAATATGCATCCAAACGAAATTAGACAGGTGCATATATTTTGGCACCCCAACAGAAATATTGCATCAATATTTAGTAGAGCCTCCTTTAGCAGAAATAACAACCTCTAGACGCTTCCTATAGCCTGTAATGAGTGTCTGGATTCTGGCTGAAGGTATTTTGGACCATTCCTCCTTGCAAAACATCTCCAGTTAAGTTAGGTTTGATGGTTGCCGAGCATGGACAGCCCAGCCAGGGATTGGGATGGCCATTCCAGAACATTGTACTTGTTCCGCTGCATAAATGCCAGAGTAAATTTTGAACCGTGTTTTGGGTTGTTGTTTTGTTATAAATATCCAGCCCTGGCGTAGCTTCAACTTTGTGACTGATTCCTCAACATTATTCTCAAGTATCTGCTGATATTGAGTGGAATCCATGCGATCCTCAACTTTAACAAGATTCCCAGTACTGGCACTGGCCACACAGCCCCACAGCATGATGGAACATCCACCAAATGTTACTGTGGGTAGCAAGTGTTTGTCTTGGAATGCTGTGTTCTTTTGCCGCCATGCATAACGCCCCTTGTTATGACCAAATAACTCAATCTTTGTTTCATCAGTCCACAGCACCTTCTTCCAAAATGAAGCTGGCTTGTCCAAATGTGCATTTGCATACCTCAAGCGACTCTGTTTGTGGCGTGTGTGCAGCAAAGGCTTATTCCGCATCACTCTCCCATACAGCTTCTCCTTGTGCAAAGTGCGCTGAATTGTTCAACGATGCACAGTGACACCATCTGCAGCAAGATGATGTTGTAGGCCTTTGGAGGTGGTCTGTGGGCTGTTTTGACCATTCTCACCATCCTTTGCCTCTCTGATATTTTACTTGACCTGCTACTTCTGGCCTTAACAAGAACTGTGCCTGTGGTCTTCCATTTCCTCACTATGTTCCTCCCAGTGGACACTGACAGCTTAAATCTCTGCAATAGCTTTTTGTAGCCTTCCCCTAAACCATAATGTTAAACAATCTTTGTTTTCAGGTCATTTGAGAGTTGTTTTGATGCTTAGGTGTCCGGTTTTTAAAAATTCAATTAAAAACAGGGGCACTTTAATTCTTCAAAATTTACATTTCACTCGTTGTGGAAAAAATACTTACCTTTTAAACTTGACAGCCGCTCCAGCTTCCCCCGGTCATAAGTAACTCCACGGACGTGAGCACAATGTTATCTATATGGCACACATGAACTAACACCCTGTAGCTGTGAAAAACTGTCAAATGTATTGAGATAAGAGACAGCCTTCAAGGGCTTAGAAATTAGCACATGAGCCTACCTAGGTTTAGCTTTCAACTAAGAATAACAATGGAACAAAGCAAATTTGATGAGAAAAGTGAATTGAAAAGTTTAATTTTGACTAAACTGTCCCTTTAACAGCTCAAATTTGATAGTTTGTGACCCACTACTGTTAGCAATAGTTCTACAACATTGTGGAACAACTATCCCTATCAGTGCGACCCATAGGATTTAGGCTAATATTGGAAAAGGCTAGCAGGGAACACAATTTATTAATTATACTTAAGCTCTCTTATCAGTTTGCAGGTGATCAATGTGAGGAATGGTGACAACCTATACCACTCTATGAATTTTAGATGGAGGGGAAGCCCTTATCCTGTCCTTTCATTTATTATGAGACCCCTATAATAAAAATGAGGAATTATAAAGGAGAAAATTCTCACTAAAGCATATGTCACACACATATAACTCATATGAAGAAGGATTATCACAAAAGGAACTGTTGACAGTGCATAAACGTGCTCATCAAACCCACCCTCCAGTATCTTTATGTCCTCCTGCCCTCTCCCACTAAAGGTCCTTCAGCTCTCTAGACCGCACCCATCTCTAGCCCCTTCCAACTGCTCTCATAGCTAAGGAAGCTCATATTCTGTCCCCGTCACTGCCCACTTGTACCAGGGGCATGATCAAATATACGGCGCAGGTTTCGGCGCAAGCATGGAAACCTGCTTCGCCCCCAAAAATTTCACCTCGCACATCGGGTATTACATATACTGCGCCGTTAGATGCTAAACTGGCTTAAGTAGGACAAACTGGCGATCTTCCGAAAAGTGCGCAAATACACATTTTAGTCGTCGCAAATAACTTACGCCAGTATTTTGTCCATGTAAAGTCTCAATAAAGAGTAGTTTTATGCAAATTAGGCTAACACTCGTAAAAATGAACCGCAACTTCATCTAAAAATGCGACACGTAATTACGCTATTCAAAATTAAAATATAAACCCATATACAGCCGCCATTTTCTTCAGTGTGTTTGGATGGTTTGTTGAGCTACAGCACACTACAGTGGAGTGGAGGATTAGTCAGAGTAGAGAGAGAGGCGCAAACAAAGGAGTTAGTTAGGTTGCATTGTTGGTTGATTAAGCTTGTACACTTACAAATATTTTTACATATTGCACACATACATATTGCACACATATTGCATACATACATATACAAAGACACCACACTTTTTTTCCACGTTTAATTTCAATTTTACAGTGTGATAGGCTGAGTGTTTGGTTGTGATTGTGTGTGATTGAACTGGGACTGAGTGTGAGTGTGTGTAGTGTGAGAATGGCAGGGAGAGGTAGGGTGGAGGGGAGAGGAGTGGCAGGGAGAGGAGTATTGTAGAGGACAGGAGGAACAGTGTGGTCCCCGTCAGGGAGTAAGTGGAGTGGGGAGAGGGAGACATAGAACGGATGATGGGAGGGGAGATGCCCGAGAGCCCCAGAGACCAGGCACATCTAGAAGATGGACAGAGGGTGCACATGGGGACAGAAGGGGGGAGGAGGGAGAGGATAGGGAGGAACCTATGCCAGGGACATCACAGGGAGCAAGCCAGGTGTCCATGGAGGATGAGAGGATGAGATGTCCAAACTTCTCATTCGATGAAAATGTTGCCCTAGTCCAGGCCATCATGGACAATTACAGTGCCCTCTTTGGGCAGGAGAAGGGCAAAGGCAGTGCCAAAAGGCGAAAAACAGTATGGTTGGCAGTAGAGGATGCCGTCAACAGTGTGGCCCCGCAGAGGAGGACTGTTGGCCTTAAAAAGTGGTGGAATGACTGCAAGATGCGGGTGAAAGAAAAGATGGGGCAGGAACCAGAGGGTAACAGGCCGTGGTCCACCCCTGGACATAGAATATAACACCTGGCAGGAGATGATACGCAGGTCCCTGAGTATTACAGCAGTCCGTGGACTTCCAGGGGCTCGTGACTCAGGGGCTGCAACCACAGCACATCATGCTGGTGAGTAACATCCCACACACCAGTATTATATGTATTTGAGATATAACATCCTTTAATATCACACATTCATGTACACAATGAGGAGCATGGTATTTGGCCTACTAACAAAAACATCTACAATTATATTTGACATTAATGCTACTTAACACAATGCAATTCATGATATGAGGTGGAATAGTACAATACTAACATGTCTCAGAGTAACACATGCCACAAGCCACATGTAGAGTTTACAGTAAATGGACACTATAGCCATCACAATACTTTTAGCTCAAGAAAGCAGGTTCTGTGCCTACATCAGGCTAAAGTAAATTGTGTGACCATAGTGTCACTTAAACAACACATTTTTTCCATTATTGACATGTACACATAACTATTGTATGAAACACATACAGTGGGGAAAAAAGTATTTAGTCAGCCACCAATTGTGCAAGTTCTCCCACTTAAGAAGATGAGAGAGGCCTGTAATTTTCATCATAGGTATACCTCAACTATGAGAGACAAAATGTGGAAACAAATCCAGACAATCACATTGTCTGATTTGGAAAGAATTTATTTGCAAATTATGATGGAAAATAAGTATTTGGTCAATATCAAAAGTTCATCTCAATACTTTGTTATATATCCTTTGTTGGCAATGACAGAGGTCAAACGTTTTCTGTAAGTCTTCACAAGTTTGTCACACACTGTTGCTGGTATGTTGGCCCATTCCTGCATGCAGATCTCCTCTAGAGCAGTGATGTTTTGGGGCTGTCGCTGGGAAACATAGACTTTCAACTCCCTCCAAAGGTTTTCTATGGGGTTGAGATCTGGAGACTGGCTAGGCCACTCCAGGACCTTGAAATGCTTCTTACGAAGCCACTCTTTCATTGCCGGGTGGTGTGTTTGTCATGCTGAAAGATCCAGCCACGTTTCATCTTCAATGCCCTTGCTGATGGAAGGAGGTTTGCACTCAAAATCTTACTATACATGGCCCCATTCATTCTTTCATGTACACAGATCAGTCGTCCTGTTCCCTTTGCAGAGAAACAGCCCCAAAGCATGATGTTGCCACCCCCATGCTTCACAGTAGGTATGGTGTTCTCTCTCCTCAAAACACGACAAGTTGTGTTTCTACCAAACAGTTCTACTTTGGTTTCATCTGACCATATGACATTCTCCCAATCCACTTCTGGATTATCCAAATGCTCTCTAGCATACTTCAGACGGGCCGGACATGTACTGGCTTGAGCAGGGGGACACGTCTGGCACTGCAGGATCTGAGTCCCTGGCGGCATAGTGTGTTACTGATGGTAGCCTTTGTTACGTTGGTCCCAGCTCTCTGCAGGTCATTCACTAGGTCCTCCGTGTGGTTCTGGGATGTTTGTTCACCGTTCTTGTGATCATTTTGACCCCACGGGGTGAGATCTTGCGTAGAGCCCCAGATCGAGGTAGATTATCAGTGGTCTTGTATGTCTTCCATTTTCTAATTATTGCTCCCACAGTTGATTTCTTCACACCAAGCTGCTTGCCTATTGCAGATTCTTCCCAGCCTGGTGCAGGTCTACAATTTTGTTTCTGGTGTCCTTCGACAGCTCTTTGGTCTTCACCATAGTGGAGTTTGGAGTGTGACTGTTTGAGGTTGTGGACAGGTGTCTTTTATACTGATAACAAGTTCAAACAGGTGCCATTAATACAGGTAATGAGTGGAGGACAGATGAGCCTCTTAAAGAAGAAGATACAGGTCTGTGAGAGCCAGAAATCTTGCTTGTTTGTAGGTGACCAAATACTTATTTTCCACCATAATTTGCAAATAAATTCTTTCCAAATCAGACAATGCGATTGTCTGGATTTGTTTCCACATTTTGTCTCTCATAGTTGAGGTATATCTATGATGAAAATTGCAGGCCTCTCTCATCTTCTTAAGTGGGAGAACTTGCACAATTGGTGGCTGACTAAATACTTTTTTTCCCCACTGTACCTGTATACTGCGCATATTAAAATCCCTCATATCACAAATCACAATGTGCACATGCATGTTATAGAGTTTGACATGAGAATCAGTATAGGCCCTAGCATGTATCAATGTACATTGTATGCCCACATGGACATATATATGACTGTACTAATCCCTCTCATCATTTGACTCCTCCACAGAACCTCCTGTCACGAGGATGCAAACAGGCATGCCACCACCTCCACCACCAGTCAAAGGCATGCAGCCACCACCACCAGTATTCAGGCAACCACATGAACAGTATGCTCCCAGGCATGAGCAGGGTTGGATGGCTTCAGTTGAGGACCCAGAAGTGATGCCACCACCATTGACATATGACCCCTGGCAAGACTCCTGGCCAGAGGAATATTCTACTTTTGGCTTTAAGGGGGAGCCAAGACACCCATAAAGGGTCCATGTATTTACCCCTCCCCCCCTCAACACAATCTCAGGGCAGTCATGGCCTTTACACACAGACTATGTCACAAGAAGTGCCAACTGGAGAGGCTGAGTGGTCACACACTGGTCATCAGTGGGACTATCAATCCACCCTGAGAGCTTCACCATCCTAATCACTTGGGAGAGCTCCACCATCCTCATTACTTGGGAGAGCTCCACACTCCTCATCACTTGGGAGAGCTCCACCCTCCTCATCACTTGGGAGAGCTCCACCATCTGCAGATGAAAATATAGCTGAAAATACTCAAGCACCTACAGATGCAGCTGAAAATGTCCCACAAGCACCAGCAGATGCAGCTGAAACTGTCCCACAAGCACCAGCAGATGCAGCTGAACCTGCACCTCAAGCAACTAGAAGCCCTACTGCTCAAGAGCATGTGGATGCATTGTATTCTCCCCTGGGTGAGGAATACATTGCACTCCAGAGGAGGCTCATAACAAGCTCTGAGAGCAGACAAAGAGGCCAAGAGAGGTTTCACAGGAGCCAAGAGAGGTTCTTCAGGAGCCAAGAGAGGTTACACAAACGTAGCATAGAGCTGCAGAGGGACATGGCAGCATCATTAAGTGGAAGTGTTCAAAACCAGTCACAGATGATGCGAATTCTGTCTGATATGCAGATGCAGATGGACAATAGATGGCGGGAACAAAATCAACTCTTGGGTGTGTTGGTTGAGCACTTTACACACCAGCAGGACACTGCCTACAGCCTATCATCTGTGGCCAGCACACCAGCAGAAACATCTGAATCTTCTCAAACCAGGAGAACAAGGAAATCCACTACAGTCACCGCAGCCCCCTCATCCAAGAAGCCTAAAAAGAAAGAAATATTATTATAGTTCACCATAAATCTTGTTCTCTGTTATTTACCATATAATTGTCATCCACATCCATGTGAGTTATGTTTTAGTACACTAATATTGTTAAAACATATAATAAGGCCTGTGTGGAAATGGCCCAAAAAAGGTAATATTATCATGTTTATGACATATTCATGTTCTATAAAGCACATCACATAGTTGTGTATGAAGGGTACATATAATAATATTCACTTCTAAGATGTAAATCAAGGTTAATCACATCCAATATAAATTGCCACGTGGGTATATATATAAATAATAATGTATTTACAGAATGTGTGAACATAAGATATAAACATCCATTTTCATTTTTATTAATGATAGTCAATAAATCATAGTGACCTAAACATGAATTAAACAAATGAGTGTTTAATTCATGTAATTCTATGTAATTCTATGACCAGCTGCAGCAACAACAGCAGCAGGGGCAGCACCAGGGACAGCAGCAGCAGGAGCAGGGACGGCTACAGCACCATGACCAGGGACCTCAGCAGCAACTAGGGCATCAGCGGGTATATCATGAACAACAGGGGCTTGTAAGGCTTCCAGCACCCCTTGTGCCCCACAATGCTGTCTATCTATGTAAAGGAGGGGAAACATGGTGGCTAATGAGGGTGTGCATTGGCAAGTGTTTTAAGGCTTCCGGGTGAGAGGTTGTGCTGTTTGTGATTGGTTTGACACACTTGCAGGGGCAGGACTAATAAATGCTTAGAAGAGGTTTAACTGTTTAAGATCAAGCGGCTGATATGTGTAAAAATCTCCTGTTATAGAATGCACAGAACTCATGAAGGCACCATTGTTCAACTTCAAGAACTTTTTATTAACTGAAGATAACACACCCATTTCACTGTTATACCTCATTCTTGTCCCTAGTGTTAGAATATATGAACTGCAACAAATATAAACAGCAACAACTGGAACAAACCATTATGATATATTCATTACATCTCCCTTCTTAAAAATAAATAAAAAATAAAACAATATATATTAGATATAAAGGAATATACATTTAAAAAAAAAAACAAGCACAAAAACATACAAACAAACAAAGCACACAGTTATGTAGTGTCATAATCTTCCCAATACTTTGGCTTGATTCTCCATCCATATCTTGAGAATCTACTGGGTGACTCAACTTGTGCTGTTTCTGTTGTGCTAGGAAGAATCACATTGGAGCTGTGATCTGAGAGTTGTGCGGTTGGTGTTGTACTCAGTAATTGTCCCTCCTGTATGTCCACATGTGAAGCATCAGTTGAGCTTAGAGTCTCATTTAAATCACTATGTGAAATCCTTGGTGATACATGAAGCACTGCATCTGTAATATTCGTAACTCCTGTATTTGTACCTCTGTTGTGACAGAGATGTACTCTGTTGCGCCGGTAATCTTTGCCATTCTCGGTGCGGACAATGTATGAGCATGGTGCACTTGTTACTTTGATTACCACTGCAGGTTTCCACCTTCCTTCTAAATTTTGCATCCTTACTCTATCGCCAAGCTCACAAGGTTTTAGAAATTTAGACCCACGATCATAGTACTGTTTCTGTCTGTTTTTTAATGTTTCCACTCGCTGTTTAACCATTTCAGGATTCTGTACTTTGGAGGCAAGTTGTGTAGGTGTTGAAGGCAAAACTGATTTCAAACGTCTACTCATTAGTAATTATGAAGGTGATGCAATTCCATCTATTGGGGTATTACGGTAGTTTAGAATACACAGGTATGGATCTTGATTAGTTTGGGCTGCTTTTTCCAAAATGTTCTTTGCAATTTGTACATATTTTTCAGCTAAGCCATTTGACTGTGGGTAATGTGGGCTGGACAATGTGCATTTGAAACCCCATTCTTTTGCAAAGTTTGCGAATTCCATTGAGGAGTACTGAGGACCATTATCTGATATTAACTCATCACATATGCCATGTCTTGCCAAGACAGATTTAATGACATTTATCACTGCACTAGACTTAGTGTCTCTTAGTTGAACTATTTCAAAGTAACGACTGTAGTAGTCTACCATTATAAGATAGTTGTTATGGTTCCATGTAAATAGGTATGATGCAATTCTTTGCCAAGCTCTCTCTGGCTGTACTCTTGTTACCATTGGCTCCTTTTGGTTTGCTCTTTGATTTTCTTGACATGTTGCACAATTATTGACCATGTCTTCAATCTGTGAATTCATTCCAGGCCAATATAAGAGATCCCTAGCACATCTTTTACACAAGGCTATTCCAAAATGCCCTATATGCAGTTTTCTTATTATTTCTTTCCTGAGCTCCGGGGGAACCACAATTCTCTCCCCTTTAAAAACAATCCCATCAATTATTGACAGTTCTTTTCTTACATTCCAGTAAGGTTTTAAGTCAACATTCGCTTTGGCTTTTGAGTTTGGCCATCCTTGCCTTATTATTGTAATCAAATTGGCCATAGTTGCATCCCTTTCTGATGCTAGCTGTATTTCTTTAAGTTTCTCATCAGTAGCAGGTAATTGTGAAAGTACAGAGTGCACATGCTCTTCCAAGTCTCTTTCCTCTCTTTCGTCTTGTCCAGGCTTAAATGTCCTTGAAAGCATATCAGCTACTGGAATTCTATTGCCAGGTACATATACTACATGCATATGATATTTTTGTATTCTTAGGATCATTCTTTGCAGCCTTGGTGGAGCGGACAGAAGTGGTTTTTCCATGCTGCTCATAAGTGGTTTATAATCAGTCTCAATTGTGACTTTCTGCCCATAGATGTATTGATGAAACTTTTCACAACCAATTACAATGGCCAACATTTCTTTTTCTATTTGGGCATAGTTGCGTTGCATAGGAGTCATTGATCTGGAAGCATATGCAACAGGCCTGCCTTCCTGCATTAGGACTGCTCTTAAACCGAACTGAGAGGCATCAACCTGTATTGTTACCTCCTTCTTGGGGTCAAAATATTGTAATCCAGTTTCCGATGAACGCACAATAAGACCTTTGTCATCTTCAAAAACATTATTTATTGAGTCATTCCAGCTCCATAGTGCATCCTTTTGGAGTAGTTCTCTTAGTGGAGCTGTAGCTTCTGCTAGTCCAGGAACAAACCTTGACAGATAATTAAACATACCCAGAATGGTTTCTAATTCCTTCTTAGAGGTAGGAGGATCCAGATGTTGTATTACTGCTATTTTCTCTGGGTCTGCTTTTAGCCCATCTTGTGACAGAATATGACCAAAATATTTAACTTGGGTAACACCGATTTGCATTTTACCTGGGTTTAACTTCATGTTTCTCTCTCGACACCATTCCAATAGTGCACACAGATTTTGATCATGTTCTTTCCATGTATGACCATATACCAGAAGATCATCTATGATTACATCTACACAATGAAGGCCTTCAATGGTTTGATGTGCTTTTTTCTGAAATATTTCTTGTGCTGAGGCAATACCAAAGGGAACT
Organism: Bombina bombina; assembly: GCF_027579735.1. Classification (NCBI taxonomy): domain Eukaryota; kingdom Metazoa; phylum Chordata; class Amphibia; order Anura; family Bombinatoridae; genus Bombina; species Bombina bombina. The sequence goes on from NC_069500.1 coordinate 1,136,283,797, forward strand.
TTAGTAAAGTGCCATCTTCCAAATGGTGAATTAAAAGTGGTGAGCCTTCAGCTCTGTTCATCTTATTTGAGCTGCCAATATCCTGACTGAGCATATAATACACTGAAGAATTTTGCATGTGCTAACTTGTGTGTGATCTCATCTAGAGTTGGCAAACTGTAGTGTTCTCGCATGATTTCTCTTTTTAAATCTCTTGGATCAATGCATATTCTTAAAGCACCTGAGTTTTTCTTTTCTACTGCAACCATTAAACTCACCCACTCAGTGGGCTCATCTACTTTTTTCAGCACTCCTAAATTTACCATGCGATCCAGTTCCTCTTTGAGTTTGTCTTTTATGGCAATTGGAATCCTTCTTGGTGAATGAATTACTGGATGTGCATCTGGTTTTAGTTTAATGCTGCATTCACCAGGCAAACAACCTAGCCCTTGAAACACATCTGAAAATAGTTCCTCAACTTGTTGCTTAGATAAACCTTTGTTATACTGATCAACAGTCATGACTATTTTTATAAGATTTAGCTGTTTGCAGGCACTTAACCCTAAAACAGGCTTTGCTGGGGTGTCTATAACATAAAATTCCAAATTAAGTTTTTTGTTTTGTAACATGCATTGATATGAGCACTTTCCCAGTACATGCAGCCGGTGTCCTCCATAACCAACAAGTTTTGACAGACCAGACTTTTCAAGCTCACATATGTTTGCCAGTTTTTCATATGTGCTAGCAGGAATGCAATTTACTTGTGCACCTGTATCAACCTTGAATTTAATTGGTATGTTTTGTGTGCTCACAAGAATCTCAACATATACTTCATCTTGTTCTACATTTGTTTTATCCACCATAGCTAGAAATATTGTACTTTGATCAATGTCACTATCAGTTTTATTTTCATCTTGCTCCACTTGATTCACTGACTTCCTATACTTTATAGTGTTGTTTCTGCACACCCTGGCAAAATGGTTGTTTTTCTGACATTTGTAGCATATTTTTCCCTGTGCTGGACACTGTGTATTCTTAGTGTGTTTTGTACCACATTTAGTTCAGCTTCTGTAAAGAGTTTGCTCTACACAATCCTGCAGGTTATTTGCTTTTCTGCTATGAATCATATTACTTTCACTTTTCCTTTGCACCATGTGTAAGACTTCTGTGTCACTATGAATTAACTGCATGTGAGCTCTGGATGTTTCATATGCTCTAGCTATTTTACTGCAGAGTTTATGGTTAGATCCTCTTCTAGCAGTAATTTTTCCTGTACTTCTCTAGAATGTGATCCCATCACAATTCTATCTTTTATCATATCATCACAGTCCTGAAAGGCACAGTCTTTAGCTATGAGATGTAGCTGTGTGACCCACTCATCTATAGATTCTGTTTTACCCTGATGTCTTTCATAAAACACCTTTCTCTGCACAGTTATGTTTTTCTTAGGATTACAGTATGCCTCAAATTTCTCAAATAACACATTGGGATCCTTTTTACCTTCAGCAGATATAGCTCCACTTGCACTCCATGATCTGCAAATATCTCTGCCTTTCTCTCCAATGCAAATGAGAAACTGTGCAGCCTTCTGCTCCTGTGTCCACTTGTCAGCATCAGGGCCAGCAAATAATAATTCCATAAGCTCTCTCCATCTTGTCCAGTGCTCACATACATTGCCTTTATCAAAGTCCATAGGAGGCACTTGCTGTCTGCTTGCAGCCATGACAATCAAACTGAAATAAATCTGTTTACTTCTGACACCATGTAAAGATCTCCTGTTATAGAATGCACAGAACTCATTAAGGCACCATTGTTCAACTTCAAGAACTTTTTATTAACTGAAGATAACACACCCATTTCACTATTATACCTCATGCTTGTCCCTAGTGTTAGAATATATGAACTGCAGCAAATATAAACAGCAACAACTGGAACAAACCATTATGATATATTCATTACCATATGTATGTGATTGAGCATGCGTTTGTTAGGCCTTCAGAGAGTTACATTGGTTTTTAAGTCAGTGCAAGGGTTGCTGCGCCTGCAATTTGTGGTGAGATGAGAATGGAGTAGATTTTCTGAATTCTGCGTGTGTAAGTCCTTACGCTGTATATTGGATACCAAATTGCGCGTCTGTTCTATGTTAGTCTATGGGTAAAAAAAATACGGGCGAAGGCTGAAATATACGTGCATAACTTGTATGCTACGCTGTATATGTAATACCAAAATCGCGTAAAATCTGGCGTCGCCGGCTTTTGCGGGCGACGCTGCATATGTAATGGAGGCCCAGCTTAGCCACAGTAACATACAGCACTGTCCAACCAACATCCAAATAGATACTGAGCATTATATTATACAAAATGTACCAGTGAAACCTTTGTGCATGTGGGTGACCCGGGCTTATTGCACAATGCTCAGTTAAGGCCTGAATTGTTTTCCTTACAGAGCAATTTGGCTTTATGGAAGTGTTGTTGCTATAGTCTGTATAATGAGGTAATACAATTTAAAAGGACAGTAAATGTTAAATAAATTAATCATCCTTTGACAAGTTTGTGCAATACGTAATTCAAGTAGCTGTAAATTAATAGCAGCAAGATTAAAATACAATTTTACTTTTGAAATGCGCCCCTAGAAAGCTCTGCTGGCTGCCCTCAAGCCACATGGCTTATTGCTGAAAATCAGCTGTGGGCAGTGCAGCCAGTGAGAAGTCTCTCGGCCTGCACCAATCAGTGTTCTCCCCAGGACCTATTTAATGGGCACACCACCTGGCTCATTTTACTGGCCACCCAGCTAAAATTTAAATTGATGTTGAAGAATGTTTAGTTTAAATGCTTCTATTCATTCTTTACCTTGTAAGTATGTAAAGCACTATAGTTATTTTTTTTTTAATATCTTGTATGTATTGTTAAATGTTATAAAAAAATCTCCTATCACATTTTCTGTCCCTACTACCGCTGCAACTTAGCTTGCTTTAGATCATGCATCAGTCCTCTATCAAACAGCTGTCAGCCAGCTCCTATTTATGACCCATGTGGCACACCTTTACATTGGCTGTGCTGCAGAAACGTCATAAAAAAAAGAAGGGGATCCCAATTTGGGGCAGGCAGCTGGGGCAATAGTAGGTAATGCATTTTAATAAAATAATAATGCTTAGAAAGATCTTAGAAAATAGAAACACACAGCATACAAAATCCGGAGTTTCATTTTATTTGTGTGTCTAACCATACAGGCTATAATTTACTATCACTTTAAGATAAAATAAACTAATATTATTTAATTGCACAAATTATCATTCAATCAATTTATGTTTAATTACAGCTTTGGATAGCTGAGGTAACATTTATAAATAATAGAAAATGTTTTAATATTGCAAATAATTACTGACTCAAACTCAGCTACAGGCCACCCTGCTGGCAAATGTAATGTGGACAATACTGCTTATTATAGAGCAAACTCCAATCTGCTGGCTTCCCAAAGCAGACACAACGATCATAAAATGGGTGTTTACTGCACATGTGCAGCATGACTACTCAGGATCATCAATACACAGATTGGGAAAGGGATACACTGCAGCCTTCTCATGGGCTGTAATGCCCACTGCTGATATTGAAAATTAAATCATTAGGCCATAGGGGCAGCCAGCAGAGCATTCTAGGGCAAGAGCTATTCAATGGTAAGCTACAACATTTATAGCTCGGACCAGGTAACACAAAAACTTTAGTCAGCATGATTATTTTATTCAACCTTTATTGTCCTTAGTACTTGTATGGATGTTAATTCTGCAGCACTATATGTGTGAGTTGTGCCAATGTTTAGCACCTCAGCAGCACTGCATTCTAATGGATGAACAGTAGGGGGTAGCGTTGCAGGTCAGAGCAGTTGTTTGAGAGAGGGCCAGGTTTCCTCTATTAGTTAGTATGTGGCGACCTAGCCCTGTACAGTATATGTTTTGAGCACTGAACTCTAAAAAAAGATCTTAGTAGCATCATCTTAACAACAAAGTGAGGGAAGCTACACCTTTTGTTTTTAAAGAGAAAATGCTTAGGTAACTATTTAGCTGATAACCAACAGAAAAAATCTGATGAAAACATAAGCTTATGGTACAAAATGATGGGGTTTGAAGTAGTGCACCATATCTCCTATTACAGAGATGATCTGAGGTCTTCAACAGCTGCCAGGTGATTGTCACAGCAGCAGCATTCATCCATTTCTGGCAATAATAAAAAGCTCCTGACACCCAATAATAATAGAAATATGTCTCAAGACCCTTTATCATAGTAATAACAATCACCTGACATCAACTCCTTGTTTAGTTGTTTATGTTTGGGCTTATAGATCCTGTTTAAGGATATCCTTTTAAATGAGAGAGTTCTTATATTCCTGTTTGTTTTCCCTATAAAGTACATAATGGTGCACAGGGACTAAAATATGGAATTGTTTATTATGATATGCCGCATTTGAAACCAAAAAAGTAATTGATTGCAACATTTAGAAAAGTGAATCACCCAATGGTATTTACTATGTGAACTATATATATATATATACACACACACACACAAAATATTCCTTTTCCATTCTGGGTGCATTTTTAGTTATAGATTTTTTTGTGCTCTAGGTGGTGGCATTTTACTATTTTGATAACTTTTTTGTGTTCTTGGTTATGGTGTTTTACTATTTTTTTTAATTTCTCCAAAGAAGAATTTTTTCGAAAGTGCATGATCTGCTGTATTAAAAAATATATATATATATATATATATATATATATATGTGTGTGTATGAGTTACCCAAATAAGTCATACATATGTATGTTCTTTTTTTTATTTTTTTATTTATTTTTTAAATAGGAAGAAAGAAGGCTAAAAAAAAGAAAACAAAAAATTGCTTTAGCCCAGGGGTGAACTGGCTCAGATTTAATTTTCTTTGGTGTCGTTCCTTTGGTGTTGGTTATCCACAGCATAGTGCAGGACCTCACATGAAACTTAGATCTTTAGGAGATACAAAAATATAGGCATATAAAACCTGGTACCTTAAAACACCATTTAATTACAAAAAAAATGGGATTTCTTTAAAGATAAGTAGTATAACTGGTAAGCACAATTATAGAAATCATAATTTATCACCTTTAAATTAAACAAGAGTAATACAACTTCAGGTGTAACTGATTTTCTTAAAGGGACATTGTACACAATATTTTTCTTTACATACATGTTTTGTAGACGATACATTTATATAGCTCTTCTGTGAGTGTATTTGCAACAATGTATAGTATATTGCTTAATTTTTAACATCATTGTGCTGATTTTCAGCCCAGATGTATATTAATATCTACATATTTTCCCTGTTCTTGTTTGTGTAATTTGCCTTTTCATATTTCATATGTGTATTTATAAAAGCATATTTCTACATATATCTGATGGTATTTTGGTACAATATTATATGTATATAGACATTTAGAAACTGAACTTGCTAGGGACTTCCAGGCAGCTGCCATCTTACTGGTCGCACTGAGCTTCAGCTCCTGAGACATCCACCACTTTTACTTAGATTTAATCTGAAATCTTGGCGATACGCAACTTAATAAAGTGGAGAAGCTAGACTGAAGGCACTCTGCCCCAAAAGATAGGGTTTTGGATTGTGGCACAGTTTCCCAGCCCTCAGTACCGGACTTTTTACTTTGAGACCTTCCCCTATATCTGAAGCCTCTTCTGTCCTCACAATTGCTGTGCCATTGTTGCATGGTCAGTGTCCCACAATATTAACTAAGCAATGGGATAAATGTTCAAAAACTATAACCTGAGAAGCAATTACTAGGTCTAGTGTACAGAGGAAGACACACTTGACTCCATTGCGCCATACTAAACATAATCCCCACTACTTTCCACTACGCTCTAAATAGTTACTACAATGGAGGTGCAGGCACTGGAAAAAGCAGTGGTAGCGATACTCAAGGACTACTTTCAGCGACTCCACAAGTTAATTAGCGAGTGCTTCACTGTGAATCCACCTTCTACACAACAGAAGAATTATGACTTAAATCCAGAGTTAAATGTCACTAACGAGGGACACTATCAGCTAGATTTAGAGTTTGGCGTTAGCCGTCAAAAGCAGCGTTAAGGGGTCCTAACGCTGCTTTTGGCCGCCCACTGGTATTTAGAGTCAGGCAGGAAAGGGTCTAACGCTCACTTCCTTACCGCGACTCCAGGCTACTGCAGATCCCCTTACGCCAATTGCGTATCCTATCTTTTCTATGGGATCTGCCTAACGCCGGTATTTGGAGTCTTGGAAGAAGTGAGCGGTAGACCCTCTACCGACAAGACTCCTAACGACAAAAAAAAGTCAGTAGTTAAGAGCTTTATGTGCTAACGCGGGAATATAAATCTCTTAACTACTGTGCTACAAAGTACACTACCACCCATAAACTACCTATGTACCCCTAAACCGAGGCCCCCCCACATCGCCGCCACTATAATAAATATTTTTAACCCCTAATCTGCCGACCGGACACCGCCGCCATCTACATTATACCTATGAACCCCTAATCTGCTGCCCCTAACATCGCTGCTACCTAACTACACTTATTAACCCCTAATCTGCCGACCGGACCTCGTTGCCACTATAATAAATGTATTAACCTCTAAACCGCCACACTCCTGCCTCGCAAACACTAGAATAAATAGTATTAACCCCTAATCTGCCCTCCCTAACATCGCCGCCACCTACCTACAATTATTAACCCCTAATCTCCCGCCCGCAACGTCATCGCTACTATAATAAAGTTATTAACCCCTAAACCTAACTCTAACCCTAACACCCCACTAACATAAATATAATTTAAATTAAACTAAATAATATTCCTAAACTTAAATAAATTAATCCTATTTAAAACTAAATACTTACCTATAAAATAAACCCTAATATAGCTACAATATAATTAATAATTACATTGTAGCTATTTTAGGATTTATATTTATTTTACAGGCAACTTTGTATTTATTTTAACTAGGTACAATAGCTATTAAATAGTTAATAACTATTTAATAGCTACCTAGTTAAAATAAGTACAAAATTACCTGTAAAATAAATCCTAACCTAAGTTACAAATACACCTAACACTACACTATCAATAAATTAATTAAATAAATTACCTACAATTAGCTAAATTAAAATACAATAAAATAAACTATTCTATAATACAAAAAAACAAACACTAAATTACAAAAAATAAAAAAGTATTACAAGAAGTTTAAACTAATTACACCTAATCTAAGCCCCCTAATAAAATAAAAAGCCCCCCAAAATAAAAAAAATTCCCTACCCTATTCTAAACTACCAAAGTTATCAGCTCTTTTACAGCCCTTAAAAGGGCTTTTTGCAGAGCATTGCCCCAAAGTAATCAGCTCTTTTACCTGAAAATAAAAATACAATACCCCCAACATTACAACCCCCCACCCACATACCCCTACTCTAACCCACCCAAACCCCCCTTAAAAAACCTAACGCTAACCCCCTGAAGATCATCCTACCTTGAGTCGTCTTCACCCAGCCGAGCCGAATTCTTCATCCAAGGTGCGCAGAGGAGGTCCTTCATCTGGTAGAAGTCTTCATCCAAGCGGGGCAAAAAGAGGTCCTCCATCCGGTAGAAGTCTTCATCCAGGCGGTGTCTTTAATCTTCATCCATCCGGAGTGGAGCGGAGCCATCTTCAAAGGAGCCGACGCGGAGCCATCCTCTTCAACCGACGACTTCCCGACGAATGAAGGTTCCTTTAAGGGACGTCATCCAAGATGGCGTCCCTTCAATTCCGATTGGCTGATAGAATTCTATCAGCCAATCGGAATTAAGGTAGAAAAAATCTGATTGGCTGATGCAATCAGCCAATCAGATTGAAGTTCAATCCGATTGGCTGATCCAATCAGCCAATCGTATTGCGCTCGCATTCTATTGGCTGTTCCGATCAGCCAATAGAATGCGAGCTCAATACGATTGGCTGATTGGATCAGCCAATCGGATTGAACTTCAATCTGATTGGCTGATTGCATCAGCCAATCAGATTTTTTCTACCTTAATTCCGATTGGCTGATAGAATTCTATCAGCCAATCGGAATTGAAGGGACGCCATCTTGGATTACGTCCCTTAAAGGAACCTTCATTTGTTGGGAAGTCGTCGGTTGAAGAGGATGGCTCCGCTTCGGTTCCTTTGAAGATGGCTCCGCTCTGCTCCGGATGGATGAAGATTGAAGACACCGCCTGGATGAAGACTTCTACTGGATGGAGGACCTCTTCTGCCCCACTTGGATGAAAAATTCGGCTCGGCTGAGTGAAGACGACTCAAGGTAGGGAGATCTTCAGGGGGTTAGTGTTGTTTTTTTTTAAGGGGGGTTTTGGTGGGTTAGAGTAGGGGTATGTGGGTGGTGGGTTGTAATGTTGGGGGGGTATTGTATTTTTATTTTCAGGTAAAAGAGCTGATTACTTTGGGGCAATGCCCCGCAAAAAGCCCTTTTAAGGGCTTGTAAAAGAGCTGATTACTTTGGTAGTTTAGAATAGGGTAGGGCATTTTTTTATTTTGTGGGGCTTTTTTATTTTATTAGGGGGCTTAGATTAGGTGTAATTAGTTTAAACTTCTTGTAATTCTTTTTTTTTTTTTGTAATTTAGTGTTTGTTTTTTTTGTATTATAGAATAGTTTATTTTATTGTATTTTAATTTAGCTAATTCTAGGTAATTTATTTAATTAATTTAATGATAGTGTAGTGTTAGGTGTATTTGTAACTTAGGTTAGGATTTATTTTACAGGTAATTTTGTACTTATTTTAACAAGGTAGCTATAATAGTTATTTACTATTTAATAGCTGTTGTACCTAGTTAAAATAAATACAAAGTTGCCTGTAAAATAAATATAAATCCTAAAATAGCTACAATGCAATTATTAATTATATTGTAGCTATATTAGGGTTTATTTTATAGGTAAGTATTTAGTTTTAAATAGGATTAATTTATTTAATTTAAGGAATATTATTTTGTTTAATTTAAATTGTATTTATGTTAGGGGGTGTTAGGGTTAGGGTTAGAGTTAGGTTTAGGGGTTAATAACTTTATTATAGAAGCGGCGATGTTGCGGGCGGGAGATTAGGGGTTAATAATTGTAGGTAGGTGGCGCGATGTTAGGGAGGGCAGATTAGGGGTTAATACTATTTATTCTAATGTTTGCGAGGTGTGAGTGCGGCAGTTTAGGGGTTAATACATTTATTATAGTGGCGGTTAGGTCCGGTCGGCAGATTAGGGGTTAATAAGTGTAGGTAGGTAGCGGCGACGTTGGGGGGGGCAGATTAGGGGGTAATAAATATAATATAGGTGTCGACGATTAGGGGTACATAGGGATAATGTAGGTGGCGGCGGTATACAGAGATGCAGATTAGGGGTTAATAATAAAATGCAGGTGTCAGCGATAGCGGGGGCGGCAGATTAGGGGTTAATAAGTGTAAGGTTAGGGGTGTTTAGACTCGGGGTTCATGTTAGGGTGTTAGGTGCAGACTTAGAGAGTGTTTCCCCATAGGAAACAATGGGGCTGCGTTAGGAGCCGAACACTGCTTTTTTGCAGGTGTTAGGTTTTTTCTCAGCCCAAACTGCCCCATTGTTTCCTATGGGGATATCGTGCACAAGCACGTTTTTCCAGCTTACCGCTACCGTAAGCAACGCTGGTATTGAGGGTTGAAGTGGAGCTAAATTAGTCTCAACGCACCCTTTTCTGAGCCTAACGCAGCCACTCAGACAACTCTAAATACCAGCGTTGTTTGAAGGGTGCGCTGGGAAAAAAAGCAGCGTTAGCTACACGGGTCTTTACCGACAAAACTCTAAATCTAGGCGATAGTTAGCCCTGATGATGCAGCAAAGAGAGGCTCACTATCAACATCTGAGACGGCGAGCAGCAAGTTGGCTCTATCCGTACATACCGCACGAGAATCTTCAGTATCAAGGCTGGCTGACAGATTGTGAAGGGTTCCTGGCTTCATTTACAGCACACCAATGATCCTTGCCTTTTCGAACAGCAGGGCCGAGGTCATGTGCAGCTGTCTATCCGCACCTCACAAGAGATGATGGACATCACACTCGATGGGGACAAGGTTCTCTACAAACACCTCTTACCAAACAGGCCAATGTCACATCAGAACAGAGCAAGACCGGGATTGGTTGAAAATTTCTGATACGGATGAGAACTGGCTCCAAAGTTTGTGAGATGCTACTCCTTACAACCGGATCCTTGGAGACAGATATTTAAGTGCAATCATTTACACTTTCATCACACCCTATACTTGCTATATGTCCTCGCACTCCCAGAAGAACTGTTTGTATGCTGCTTCAAGCAATATCTTTATACGGACCTTAATTTACCCCCATTATGATTTAGATAATCCCAACTTAATATTATTGCATCGGGGACAATTAGTTTTAGTTTTTGGAATTTACTCTTCAGACCTATTTATTGGTTGTGTGTGTTGTGGGGGGAAACTTCTTTGTCAGATTACTATAGGTGTGTCATCCTGCCCCTCGGCTTGCAGCCGGAGCCGAGTGGCTACTTTGATATCTGGGTTTTTATGATGATCTGTATATAGCATTACTTACTTATAGTCCAGATATCTCATTACAGGCACATTATCGCAAGATTGGGTTAATCCCACAATTAGATACAGTCTATTCTAGTTGGCATAAAACCTATAGATTTATATAGTTAGCTCCATTCTCCATCCCTGGTAACAGAAGCTGCAAGTACATGTCTTATTCAAGATCTTGGGGTCGTTAGCTCCCTTATTCCTTTACAGACTTGCCTCACAGCCTCTATAAGACAGACTTGCTGCTTAGATAAAACTGATATGGGGTGATTTATATGTAGAAATAGAATTATGTACAAATGCAAACCAGTGCACAAACTGTCTTATTGTAATCATCTTATCTAATTCATCATATTAGTATATATAGGATATAGCTTAGCAGACTGCAGCAACCATTATAATGCTCTTTTGTTATATTCTCAGTATGTTTTATATAAGTGAGTTATAGGGTGTTTAGTTATTTACTTGCCCCTCCCTTCTTTTTTTTTTCTTTCTTTTTTTGTATCACACTACTAGTTCATGACGAAATAATTTGCACACTCAAATCATTTCTGTAGATGACAACCATATGTTCGACTACCCCCAGAGATTATGGGGGTTATTTACTATCTCTTGCTTTAAATAAGTCCCAGTGTCCTCCTCCCTGTTACAGTATCCATGCTCCCATAGAATGGTTTGACCTTTGCAGACATTAAATCCTAACCTGCTTGTGTGCGTTTAACCGCTGATAATGTCCTCCTCTACCTAGAGTTGCCAATTCTGAGCATATTCCATATTATTCTCAAAGCTCATACTGTTTACATTTCAAACTTAATTTGTTTCATTAGATAACAGGTTTAAACTCTATTCTCACTATGGGTTCAAAAGGGGCCCTTATGTTCTCCCCCCTATTGTACCCTTTTATTTCCCTAATTTAGTTAAGTGGCCCAATAGTGGCCACTAAATTACTTTCAGGGTATGCCTTAAAGGTACATGAAACCCAAAAAATTTCTTTCATGATTCAGATAGAGAATACAATTTTAAAAAACTTTCTAATTTACTTCTATTATCAAATTTGCTTCATTCTCTTGGTATAATTTGTTGAAAGAGCAGCAATGCACTACTGATTTCTAACTGAACAAATGGGTAGGCCAATCACAATCAATATATATGCAGACACCAATTAACAGTTAGAACCTAGGTGCTCTGCTGCTCATGAACTTACCTAGATAAACATTTCAGCAAAGGATAACAAGAGAAGGAAGCAAATTAAACAATAGAAGTAAATTAGAAAGTTGTTTAAAATTGTATTCTCTATCTGAATCATGAAAGAAAATGTTTGTGTTTCATGTCCCTTTAATTTTCCATTCTTTAAATGTACTAAGTGGTTATTGTATATCTATCACATAAAATATTGATACATATAATATAAAATAAAAAACCAAGGTTTTAAGCCGAGACCCAAGAGTAGTCTCATTTTGATCATAACTGCCTTCTGTAATTCTTCTTTCTTCCCTATAGTTTTGCAAGGTCCAGAAGTGACCTTTTGTGTCAGTTAGAAGGCATATAGTTTTGCTGGCAAGCTTTATATTTACTCATGTTTTTTCAATCCTCATGTGATATGTTTATCTTATATAACATATAGTGTTTTTTCTGTGTTGAAACAAACTTCTGTATTGACTTAACTGCTATTGTTTACATGCATGCTGTGATCTGAACCTCAATAAAAAATATTTTTAAAAAAACACACAAAAAAAATATACTGGACTTGCTGATATAAGGTGTGTCACTGGGAAAGTCACAGAGAAAGTACCAGGTAAAGTGTAAAGCAGCATGAAAAATGTCACAGAGTCATGCGCCAGATGTATTGCCACATAACCCTTAAACCACCACAACCCCCATCACAAAATATCCCTCCCTCCACACTATTAACCCCTAAACTGCCACAACCCCATCAGAAAATACCCCTTTACACTATTAACCCCTAAAATGCCACAACCCCACATCGCAATAAACCCACTAACATCTAAACCCCCTTAACAGCTAACCTCCCTAACCTGAC